>NC_090646.1:429148523-429371935 GCF_040937935.1 Hyperolius riggenbachi
TACCTTCTCTGAGTAGTTTAAGCCTAAGTTCACAGTGAGAGTTGCATTACATTCCTTGTAACAGCAGGAATGCAACACAATGGAAAAGCAGTGGCGCACATTATCCATGTATTGCATCACGTACAGTGAAGCACACAGTCAAAAGTATGCTTCACTGTTACTGTAAATGCACCAATTTGTAGTAACGCAGTGCATGCAGTGCATTATTATGCCTTATGCCGCATGCCCTTATGTTGCAATGCATCCGCTGCGCTGTGAATGATGCATAGGCGGTTCATTGAAGTGCAGCAACGTGCGTTGAAGGGAGGGTTCACGGAGTTAGTAAAAAAAATAAAAATACTAATCCACTTACCTTGGGCCTCCTCCAGCCCGTGGCAGGCAGGACGTGCCCTCGACGCCACTCTGGAGGCTCCCGGTCTTCTCCAGTGGCTCACCCAACCTGGCCAGGCCGGCTTCCAGGTCGGGCTCTTGTGCACTCCAACGTGCGTCTCACGCGGTCTGCGCAGTACACGCCTGCGCAGTATATTCCGTAGGATGTCCGATGACGTCAGCGCGACCTCGTGAGACGCACGATGGAGCACAAGGAGAAGTCTGACCAGGAAGCTGGCCTGGCCAGGTCGGGTAAGCCACCGGAGAAGACCGGGAGCCTCTGGAGCGGCGTCGAGGGCACGTCCTGCCTGCCACAGGCTGGAGGAAGCCCCAGGTAAGTGGATTAGTATTTTTATTTTTTTAACCAACTCCATGGACCTTCCCTTTAACCACTTGCCGACCGCCCACAGCCGATGGGCGGCGGCAAAGTGGATGCCGAAAGGACCGCAATACGCCGAACATCGGCGGCTCCTTTCGGCTCACAGGGGCAGCGATCGTGTCCTTGGTCACGCGTGCTGCCCCTGGCAACAGGCTCTGCCCACCCGCGACGTCATCCCGCCGGCCGGTAGTAAGCGCCGGCGGGATGTCAACACCTCGATCGCCGCCATACAAGCGTATAATACGCTTTGTAATGTATACAAAGTGTATTATACAGGCTGCCTCCTGCCCTGGTGGTCCCAGTGATCGAGGGACCACCAGGGCAGGCTGCAGCCACCCTAAGTCGCACCCAAACACACTGATCTGCCCCCCCACCCTCTGATCGCCCACAGCACACCTCAGACCCCCCCTGCCCACCCCCCAGACCCATGTTTGCACCCAATCACCCCCCTAATCACCCATCAATCACTCCCTGTCACTATCTGTCAGCGCTATTTTTTTTATTAGGTCCTAATCTGCCCCCTGGGGGCTCCTGATCCCCTCCCACACCCTCAGATCATCCCCAGACCCCCCCCCCCCTGTGTACTGTATACATCTATTCTCTCCACTAATCACCTGTCAATCACCTGTCAATCACCCATAAATCACCTGTCAATCACCCATCAATCACCCCCTGTTACTAACACTGCCCCCTCGGGGCTCCTGATCACCCCCCCCCACATACACACACCCTCAGAACGCCCTCAGACCCCAGCTCTGATCACCTCGCCAGTGTATAACTTGCATCTATTCCCCCCTCTAATCACACCTTAAGACACCCATTAATCACCTCCTGTCACCACCTGTCACCCCCTAGCACACCTACCCATCAGATCAGGCCCTAATTTGCTCCGTGTGGGCTCCTGATCACTCGGCCAATCCCTCAGATCCCCTTTAGACCCCCTTCCGATCACCTCCCCAGTGCATTGATTGCATCTATTTTCCCCTCTAATCACCCCCTGAGACACCCATCAATCACCTCCTGTCACCCCCCTAGCACTCCTATCCATCAGATCAGGCCCAATACAACCTGTCATCTAAGAGGCCACCCTGCTTATAACCGGTTCCACAAAATTCGGCCCCTCATAGACCACCTGTCATCAAAATTTGCAGATGCTTATACCCCTGAACAGTCATTTTGAGGCATTTGGTTTCTAGACTACTCCTCACGGTTTTGGGCCCCTAAAATGCCAGGGCAGTATAGGAACCCCACAAGTGACCCCATTTTAGAAAAAAAGACACCCCAAGGTATTCCGTTAGGTGTATGACGAGTTCTTAGAAGATTTTATTTTTTGTCAAAAGTTAGCGGAAATTGATTTTTATTGTTTTTTTCACAAAGTGTCATTTTCCACTAACTTGTGACAAAAAATAAAATGTTCTATGAACTCACCATACACCTAATGGAATACCTTGGGGTGTCTTCTTTCTAAAATTGGGTCACTTGTGGGGTTCCTATACTGCCCTGGCATTTTAGGGGCCCTAAACCGTGAGTAGTCTAGAAACCAAATGCCTCAAAATGTCAAAATGACCTGTGAATAGGATGTTGGGCCCCTTAGTGCACCTAGGCTGCAAAAAAGTGTCACACATGTGGTATCGCTGTACTCAGGAGAAGTAGTATAATGTGTTTTGGGGTGTATTTTTACACATACCCATGCTGGGTGGGAGAAATCTCTCTGTAAATGACAATTTTTTGATTTTTTTACACACAATTGTCCATTTACAGAGATATTTCTCCCACCTAGCATGGGTATGTGTAAAAATACACCCCAAAACACATTATACTACTTCTCCTGAGTACGGCAATACCACATGTGTGACACTTTTTTGCAGCCTCAGTGCGCTTACGGTCCCAACGTCCTATTCACATTTCACAGGTCATTTTGAGGCATTTGGTTTCTAGACTACTCACGGTTTAAGGCCCCTAAAATGCCAGGGCAGTATAGGAACCCCACAAGTGACCCCATTTTAGAAAGAAGACACCCCAAGGTATTCCGTTAGTAGTATGGTAAGTTCATAGAGGTTTTTATTTTTTTGTCACAAGTTAGTGGAAAATGACACTTTGTGAAAAAAAAAAAATCTATTTCCGCTAACTTGTGACCAAAAAAAATCTTCTATGAACTCACCATACTCCTAACAGAATACCTTGTGGTGTTGTCTTTCTAAAATGGGGTCACTTGTGGGGTTCCTATACTGCCCTGGCATTTTAGGGGCCCTAAACCGTGAGTAGTCTAGAAACCAAATGCCTCAAAATGTCAAAATGACCTGTGAATAGGATGTTGGGCCCCTTAGTGCACCTAGGCTGCAAAAAAGTGTCACACATGTGGTATCGCTGTACTCAGGAGAAGTAGTATAATGTGTTTTGGGGTGTATTTTTACACATACCCATGCTGGGTGGGAGAAATCTCTCTGTAAATGACAATTTTTTGATTTTTTTACACACAATTGTCCATTTACAGAGATATTTCTCCCACCTAGCATGGGTATGTGTAAAAATACACCCCAAAACACATTATACTACTTCTCCTGAGTACGGCGATACCACGTGTGACACTTTTTTGCAGCCTCAGTGCGCTTACGGTCCCAACGTCCTATTCACATTTCACAGGTCATTTTGAGGCATTTGGTTTCTAGACTACTCACGGTTTAAGGCCCCTAAAATGCCAGGGCAGTATAGGAACCCCACAAGTGACCCCATTTTAGAAAGAAGACACCCCAAGGTATTCCGTTAGTAGTATGGTAAGTTCATAGAGGTTTTTATTTTTTTGTCACAAGTTAGTGGAAAATGACACTTTGTGAAAAAAAAAAAATCTATTTCCGCTAACTTGTGACCAAAAAAAATCTTCTATGAACTCACCATACTCCTAACAGAATACCTTGTGGTGTTGTCTTTCTAAAATGGGGTCACTTGTGGGGTTCCTATACTGCCCTGGCATTTTAGGGGCCCTAAACCGTGAGTAGTCTAGAAACCAAATGCCTCAAAATGTCAAAATGACCTGTGAATAGGATGTTGGGCCCCTTAGTGCACCTAGGCTGCAAAAAAGTGTCACACATGTGGTATCGCTGTACTCAGGAGAAGTAGTATAATGTGTTTTGGGGTGTATTTTTACACATACCCATGCTGGGTGGGAGAAATCTCTCTGTAAATGACAATTTTTTGATTTTTTTACACACAATTGTCCATTTACAGAGATATTTCTCCCACCTAGCATGGGTATGTGTAAAAATACACCCCAAAACACATTATACTACTTCTCCTGAGTACGGCAATACCACATGTGTGACACTTTTTTGCAGCCTCAGTGCGCTTACGGTCCCAACGTCCTATTCACATTTCACAGGTCATTTTGAGGCATTTGGTTTCTAAACTACTCACGGTTTAAGGCCCCTAAAATGCCAGGGCAGTATAGGAACCCCACAAGTGACCCCATTTTAGAAAGAAGACACCCCAAGGTATTCCGTTAGTAGTATGGTAAGTTCATAGAGGTTTTTATTTTTTTGTCACAAGTTAGTGGAAAATGACACTTTGTGAAAAAAAAAAATCTATTTCCGCTAACTTGTGACCAAAAAAAATCTTCTATGAACTCACCATACTCCTAACAGAATACCTTGTGGTGTTGTCTTTCTAAAATGGGGTCACTTGTGGGGTTCCTAGACTGCCCTGGCATTTTAAGGGCCCTAAACCGTGAGGCGTAGTCTTGAAACCAAATGTCTCAAAACGACCTGTGAAATCCTAAAGGTACTCATTGGGCTTTGGTCCCCTTAGCGCAGGTAGGGTGCAAAAAAGTGCCACACATGTGGTATCACTGTACTAAGGAGAAGTATTATAATGTGTTTTGGGGTGTATTTTTACACATACCCATGCTGGGTGGGAGAAATCTCTCTGTAAATGAACAATTGTGTGTACAAAAAATCAAAACATTGTCATTTACAGAGATATTTCTCCCATCCAGCCCGGGTATATGTAAAAATATACCCCAAAACACATTATACTACTTCTCCTGAGTACGGCAATACCACGTGTGGCACTTTTTTGCAGCCTAACTGCGCTAAGGGGCCCAAAGTCCAATGAGCACCTTTAGGCTTTACAGGGGTGCTTACAATT
Organism: Hyperolius riggenbachi; assembly: GCF_040937935.1. NCBI lineage: Eukaryota > Metazoa > Chordata > Amphibia > Anura > Hyperoliidae > Hyperolius > Hyperolius riggenbachi. The sequence goes on from NC_090646.1 coordinate 429,153,412, forward strand.
TAGCACCCCCCAAAATGCCAGGACAGTAAACACACCCCACAAATCTCCCCATTTTGGAAAGTAGACACTTTGGTATTCAGAGAGGGGCATGGTGAGTCCGTGGCAGATTTCATTTTTTTTTTGTCACAAGTTAGCAGAAATGGAAACTTTTTTTTTTTGTCTCAAAGTGTTATTTTCTGCTAACTTGTGACAAAAAATAAAATCTTCTATGAACTCACCATGCCTATTAGTGAATACTTTGGGATGTCTTCTTTCCAAAGTGGGGTCTTTTGGGGGGTATTTATACTATCCTGGAATTTTTTTTTTTCATCGACCAAAAGGTTTATTGAGTATAAAAGGAAGGGTAATACAGAGTGTACATATTAAATATGTAGAGAATGCAATAGATAATGATACATTGCCAGAATTGTAGTACAGAACCGTAAAAGACAGAGTACATTAGACATCATACAGCTCATCTTGAAGCATAGCTAATAAGTAACATATCCACGAGGGTTTATCTATGAGTTCCATGGCATTGTTAAAACACTGGAGAAGAGTTGTAGAGGTAGAAAGGACAAAGCATACATCAGTTGGAGAGAGGAGAGGCCCAATGAGGGAGGGAGGGGGGGGGGAGGGAGGGGAAGGGGGGGTATTGGATAAGGGAGGGTGGAGATCATATGTAAAGGAGGAGGAGAAGAGAGACAGGCCAGTTAACAGCTTATAAATAACTGTAGAGCAACTTAAATACTTTTGTCCAGCCACCTGTCCCATATTTTATTAAATTTGTCGGGCATCCCCTGTGCTGGTATACCAGTCTCTTAAGAGGAAGCGAGTTTTTAACTTTAGTTTTCCATTCCCCAAAGGTGGGGCAGGTAGGGGACAACCATCTAAAGGCAATGCATAGTTTAAGCGCAAACAGAGTTTCAAGTAAAAAGTACTTGTCAAATTTATTCATATCTTCGTCATATATGTTTAAGATACAACATTTAACGTCTAAAGTGGCTGGAGATCCCATGGTATCATGAATAAAGTCTACCACTTGCTTCCACAGGATGGCAATTGGAGGACAGAGCCATATCAAATGTGGAAAGGTGGGATTTGGTAGAGAGCATTTAGGGCATGTATTAGAGGTGTTGGTGGAGTACTTGGAGATCTGTTTGGGGATAAGGTAGCTTTGGTGAATTATATATAGTTGGGTCAAGCGGTCTTTAATGCAAGGGGATACTAGGCGGGTGGCAAGCAAACAATCTTCCCATTCCTCGTCCTCTATCTGTATATCACATTGCAGCCATTTGTCCCTGGATTTCTCCACAACTGCCGCAGCGGTGTGTTCATTCAGTGCATTATATAAAATGCCAATGTGATGAGGTATTGGGCCTTCCTTGAGAAATTCCATGAGAGTTGAATTCTCAAGTTGTGGGAGACCATTGGGGAATTGCGAGTGTAGTGCATGTTGTAGTTGTAAGTGCATGAACTGAAAATGTGGGGATAGTGAGTAACGAGCTTGTAGGTCAGCGTATGTGCGTAAAGTTGAGTTTGTAATTATCTGACCCATGTAATGTATTCCGGCTTCAGCCCAGCAAAAGGTGTGGCTAAGTTTAAGTAGCTCAGGGAGGTTGGGATTTTGCCATAGTGATGTGTAGTATTCCCATGTAGAGATGGACATCAGTCTGTTGGCCATTCGCCATATTTTAGAGGCCTGTACTAAAATAGTATTAGTTTGGGAGTGGGTGGTAAGAGTGTTTTAAGGAGTGCGAATGGGAGGTTCATATTGCACTCAGTGGCGGAGAATCCCAGTAGGTCTGGGGGCTGCAGGGAATTTGTTATAAACCAATGCGCTAGATGTTCTAGTTGGGAAGCAATATAGTATAAAAGGGGGGACGGCAGGGCCACCCCGCCCAATGATGTGGGACACTGTAGTATTGCGTGTCTAAGTTTGGCCCTAGATCTGTTCCACACTATCGATAATATTAGGGATCTAATTTTGTTAAAAAATCGTATTGGAATATGTACAGGTGAGTTATGGAGAATATAGAGAATTTTGGGCATAAGGACCATTTTGATTAAGTTTATCCGACCCATAACTGAAAGGGGCAATTTTGTCCAGGAGGTCAGTTTATTTTGGGTAAGAGAAATTAGATGCGCTACATTATCCTCGTAATAACAGGACGGGGAGGCCCGGACCGTCACCCCCAAATATTTAAATGAAGTAACTACCTGAAGAGGACATGGTAGTGAGGAGGCCGAGATTCTCAAATCATCCAGAGGGAGGATTACAGATTTACTCCAATTGATTGACAGGCCTGAGTATTCGCCCATTTCTGTAATGAACTCAAAGGCTGTGGTGAGGGATGCCTGGGGATCTGCAAGGTATAGGATCGTGTCATCGGCATATTGGCTGATTTTTTCCTCAATGGTGCCGATTTTTAAGCCAGTAATCCGTGGGTCTGCGCGGATTTTACAGGCGAGAGGTTCAGCTGAGAGTGCGTATAACAGGGGGGAGAGGGGACAGCCCTGCCTGGTGCCTCTACCTATTGGGAAGGGGTCTGAAATGTTAGAGTTAGTACATATTTGGGCCCTAGGGTCATTATATAGAATTTGCACCCATCTGATAAAATTTTCACCGAACCCAAACCTGGAAAGTGTTGCAAGTAGAAAAGGCCATTCCACAGCATCAAATGCTTTGGCAGCATCGAGGGAGATAATAACTCTACTACCACTGTTGTAGTGGTTAGCTTGCAAGTTAGCAAACAACCTTCTGATGTTAAGTGAGGTTTTCTTGCCGGGCATAAAGCCTGTTTGGTCGTTATGTATGAGAGATAGTATGACTTTGCTTAGTCGTAGAGCCAAGATTTTAGCTAAAATCTTAACATCTGTTGGGAGTAAAGAGATCGGACGGTAAGAATCACATAGTGTTAAATCTTTTCCAGGTTTGGGTATCAGAACTATGAGAGCGGTGCGCATGGATTCGGGGAGGGAGCCCTGCTCGAATGCAAATTGAAGGGTTTGGAGCAGAGGGGATGAGATAATCTCTGAGAATCTTTTAAGGACTTCACCGGGAATACCATCAAGTCCAGGAGCTTTTTTATTGGGCAGCGAGTGAATGGCTGATTCAAGTTCATCCAAGCTGATAGGGGCATCTAGTAGCTCGGCCTGTTCTGGGGAAAGGCGGGGAAGGGAGATCTCGGACAGGAAAATCTCGGCCTCCTCACGAGAGAAAGTGGATTTGGCTGTGTATAAGTCCTGGAAGTATGAGGCAAATCTTTTATTAATGAGAACTGGGCCTGTAATTAAAGTGGAATTCGTGTCTTTGATACTGCTAATGACACTTGTAGAGTTCCTACCCTTGGCCATTCTGGCCAATAGTGTGCCTGTCTTTTCGCCCTGTTCGTAAAAGGTTTGTTTGTAAAAAAAGGCTTTGGCCTGGGCCTTTTCTTTTAGTGAACGGGTAAGTTGGGATTGCGCCCCCTTCCAGGCACCCTCATTCGCACCAGAGGGGTCCGACAGGTATGCTTGTTCTAGTATCGGAATTTGTGACTGGAGATCGTGTATAGATTTGTTGGTCTCTCTTTTATGGTGTGATACGGCACTAATGAGGAGGCCACGTAAGTATGGTTTAAAGGAGTTCCAGACAAGTGCCCTGTCTTTTTCATCTTTGTGAGTCTGAAAAAAGAATGTCAGCTTGTCCACTAGCCAGTCCTCTGATGCAAACAAGGAGAGCCAGAAGGGGTTAAACTTCCAGATAAGTTGTGTAGGGGTATCATCCCAAAGGATTGTCATACTAATTGGGGAGTGATCAGAGACAATGCGAGGAAAGAATTCAACGGACAAGATCACAGGCATCAAGTTTCTAGAAACAAAGAAGTGGTCCAATCTGGACAGGGTGTTATGCGTGGCGGAGAAGCATGAAAATTGTTGAGACACCGGGTGGGCACTGCGCCAAGCATCAACGAGAGACATCTCGTTCATAAGGTGTGCAAAGGCTGTTATTTTATTTGTTCCAGCAGGAAATCTGTCTATGGCCGGATTACAGACCATATTGAAATCGCCCATCCAAATATTAGGACATAGGGGCAGTGCGGATATGAAGCGTAGGCCTTCTTTAAGGAGTAGCGAGGAATATGGAGGTGGAATATAAAAGGCCAACAAGGATATGAGTTTGTTGTATAATAGACCGTGTAAAAAAACATACCTGCCATATTGGTCAATCTTAACAGAGTGAGGGGAGAAGGGGATGGATTTCCTAATAAGCACAGAGATCCCTCTGGAATATTGAGAAAACTCTGAGTGATATGCCTTGCCCACCCAATGCCTCTCCATGGTCTTGGACTTGCTGCCTGTGATGTGTGTCTCAATCAGGGTTAGGATGTCAGGTTTCTTCTTATTTATATAAGTTAGGGCCGTAGAGCGTTTAATAGAGTCATTTAAGCCTCTCACATTCCAACAGATGATATTCAAGCCATTAGTGTTTTGTGCCATCTAGTGGGCTATGTGGATAACTAGTATTTATGAGTGGGAGAAAGGGAAATAACGGATAATTGTCCTCATGGATGTATGATGAACCTATGTCGTGTGTAGTGAAGAGTAAACCTGTAGGGTCAATGAATAACCTGAAAAGCAACATACTTAAAGAAAACAAACCCAAATAAACACCCTGCTTCACTGTAACCGCTAAGTGAAGCTTAAACCCAACTTCAAAACGTGCAGGGACAAGTGAGCAGACTGGGGCTAAATAGCTCTTCCAGACCACTCAGTTATATGAACCGGCACGTAAACAAGTCACTACACGGGTGTAGGCAAAAAAGGGTGTGGTGGTGGTAGGACGGCACGGAGCAGGTCCGTCCAGCAGGGATCAGAGTGTCAGCAAGCAAACATAGCTACATACATCTTAAACCGAGGTGGTAATAGCTGTAGTACGCTTGGTATTAACTGCATAACATCACGATATAACACTAAGTGGTATTAACACAGCGGCCCAGTAATAACAGTAATCCTGGAGGTGTTCCCGGTGATAGTGACCGAGCTCAGGGGGTAGAGGGGGGAAGCGGAAATTTTCACCCATAATCTGTGTTATAACCTGCAAAATAAGTAGGGTTAGGAGCTGCAGACATATTTTAAAAAATCAGACAGGAGCTTAGCACCAAAAGTAATGTTCCAGGGCTTGCAAGCACATGTCTGGGCAAAATAGGAGTCTAGTTCCCGATTCAGGGGGGACTTGTTTAGGTAGATCAGAGTTTCCAACGGGGAGCAGTACAATGGTGCTTGCGAACAAGTAGAGCAGTCCCAAAACAAAGAAAAATTGGGGGGTAATAAAGTACAGTACCTTAGCGATTCGGAGAGGATCGATTGGGGCTTTTTTTGGTGTGCTTGTCGATCCAGGTGTACACGTCGTCGGGGTCTGTAAAAAAATGAGATTTACCGTCTGCTAGAATTTTCAGTCGGGCAGGGTAGAGCATTGCATAGCTGAGTTGGCGATCACGCAATTTTCGTTTGACTGCAGCAAATTTAGCTCTTTGCTTCTGGACTTCAGTGGTGAAGTCGGGGTAGAAAGAAATTGTAGTGTTCTCGAAGGAGATGGCGCCCTTCTCCCGTGCAGCACGCAGGACCGCGTCACGGTCCCTGTAATTTAGGAGTTTGAAGATAAAAGTGCGTGGGGGCTGCCCAGGAGCGGGAAAGTTCGGGGAGATTCTATGGGCACGCTCCACCACGAAAACATGCGAGAAAGTACCTTCACCGAAGAGGGATTTCAGCAGGGCCTCTGTGAACTGCTCTGGGGCGTTGCCCTCGGCCTTCTCTGGGAGGCCTACTATTCTCACATTGGAGCGTCTTTGACGGTTCTCCTGATCTTCTTGACGGTCCATCGTGGATTTAATGTTCTTTTGGGACTGGCTCATTTCCTTTTGTAGCGGGCGAACCGAGTCCTCGAGGTCGCTTATGCGCTTCTCGGATTCACACACGCGGTCTTTCAGGGCGCCCAGGTCCTGTCTCAGGAAGGTGACATCTGTTCGGACTGAGCCCAGCGTGGTGGTGATGACTGCTAGGGTGGCTTGGCAGTCTGCGATGGCTGACAGGACCTGCGTTAGAGTAGGTGTAGGCTGCTCAGACTCCGTAGGATCCGGATTTCCGTCCTCAGAGGCCGGGGATAGTGGGGCCTCAGCGCCATCTTGGTTCCCGCGGCGGAATTTTTCCAGCTTAGCAGCGGCGGTGGAGATGCGAGGAGTCGTCATACCTAGTATCGCGGATCAGGTGCGTACTCAGCAGCTTGGTGGGAGTTCTGAAAGGAGTTAGGATTCGGTCAGGATAGCTGTAAAAGGGCCTGCTGGACGGGAGCTCACTCTGCACACGTCCTCACGCCATGAGCTTGCGGCCACGCCCCCTCTATCCTGGAATTTTAGCACCTCATGAAACATGACAGGTAGTCAGAAAAGTCAGAGATGCTTCAAAATGGGAAAATTCACTTTTTGCACCATAGTTTGTAAACGCTTCAACTTTTACCCAAACCAATAAATATACACTGAGTGTTTTTTTTTATTTAAAGACATGTAGCACAATAAATTTGGACCAAAATATATACAGAAATTTTACTTTATTTGAAAAATGTCAGCACAGAAAGTAAAAAAAAAAATCATTTTTTTGACAAAATTCATGTCTTTTTTGATGAATATAATAAAACTAAAACTCGCAGCAGCAATCAAATAGCACCAAAAGAAAGCTGTATTAGTGACAAGAAAAGGAGGGAAAATTCATTTAGATGGTAGGTTGTATGACCGAGCAATAAACCGTGAAAGCTGCAGTGGTCTGAATGGAAAAAAAGGCTCTGGTCCTTAAAGAGACTCCGTAACAAAAATTGCATCCTGTTTTTTATCATCCTACAAGTTCCAAAAGCTATTCTAATGTGTTCTGGCTTACTGCAGCACTTTCTGCTATCACAGTCTCCGTAATAAATCAATGTATCTTTCCCTTGTCAGACTTGTCAGCCTGTGTCTGGAAGGCTGCCAAGTTCTTCAGTGTTGTGGTTCTGCTATGAATTCCCCCTTCTAGGCCCCTCTATGCACACTGCCTGTGTATTATTTAGATTAGAGCAGCTTCTCTCTTCTCTCTTATCTTTTACAAGCTGGATAAATCGTCCTCTGAGCTGGCTGGGCTTTCACATACTGAAGAATTACAGACAAGGGCAAAGCTGTTTGCAGGAAGAAAAGAGCAACCTGAAACTTCAGTGCATGAGAACTGCAGGGGGAAAGAAACACACAAATGATCTCTTGAGATTCAAAAGGAATGCTGTATACAGCCTGCTTGTGTATGGATGTATTTTCTATGTGTGGACATACTGTACATCAACCTACTTCCTGTTTTGGTGGCCATTTTGTTTGTTTATAAACAAACTTTTTAAAACTATTTTTAACCACTTTTAATGCGGCGGGGAGTGGCGAAATTGTGACAGAGGGTAATAGGAGATGTCCCCTAACGCACTGGTATGTTTACTTTTGTGCGATTTTAACAATACAGATTCTCTTTAAGGGGTAGAAAGACTGTGGTCCTCAAGTGGTTAAATACAGTCGTTACACTGCACCCTAACACACCACTGTGGACCTAGCCAAACAGATATCATTTTCTATTTAAGTGTTACTGTATATACTCAAGTACAAGTTTAAAAATGTAGGTCTAATTCACGTTATAAAAGTATAGGGGTTGACATACACGAGTCACAGGCACCACTGAGCACACTGAGTTATGTGTGTACTAGAGATGGCCCGAACGGTTCGCCGGCGAACTTCTGTGCTTCGCGTTAGTGGAGAACCGGAAACTTTTCCGGAAGTTCGATTCGCCCCCATAGTGCATCATTAGGGTCAACTTTGACCCTCTACATCACATTCAGCAGGCACATTGTAGCCAATCAGGCTACACTGCCTCCTGGAGCCCCAGCCCCCCTTATAAAAGGCAGGCAGTGTCAGGCATTAGACTCACTCGTGTGCCTGCAGTAATTAGAGAAGGTAGAGATGCTGCATAGAGAGCTATAAGGAAAGCTTAGTTAGGCTCTTAAAGGCTTGTTAGCTTGCTCCTTGCTGATTCTTATTGCTAAAAAAGCACCCCTCAACAGCTCTTTTAAGAGCTAATCTTGTTCTTGTGATTTTTTTTTTTTTGCGTGGCCCACTTGCGTTATATACAGCCCTGTCAGTCAGTCACAGCTGGCCTTTGGTGTAATTGTTACATTAAGGCCAGAAACCCACTAGGAGCGATTTTATGAGCGATTTCAAAACTCTTGCTAATTTAATGCTATGGGTGTGATCCCACTTGAGCGATGTGACTTTATAATTTTTTTTTATAGAAATCGCTCCTAGTGGGTTTTTGGCCTACTCTTTGTTATAGTGAATCGACCCCTTAGTGTCTCAAATAAAGATTTAAATTATTGTATAAGTGTGTTTTTGCAGCTTTTTGACCACTGTTCAGGTCTGCATTCTGCAGGTCTCTGGAAAAGAGACCTTTTGTCAGTTTTGCAGCTTGCTGCTGCTGAGGAATTTGCATACGTTTGTCATGCAAATTGCCTAGCCACATCCTTTGTAGGCTGGCTCTATATATACTATGTGATTCCACAGTACTTCGCTGGTCATAAGGGTTTGTCCTGTGAAACACTCCTGGAGTGTCAGCCATGCTTATTAGTTAAAGATTAGCTGAGAGTAATTCGTGGGACTGCACTAGGCATCCTTGCTAGAGCAGTCAGGATTGTATTATTTGTATGGCCTGTCCTGTCTGTCGTGCTTAGGTCGCTCTAGCCTCTAGCGGTAGCGGCTGTGGATCCTTCTTATCTACTACTCTCTTCCTGTACTTGGATCGCACTTGCTCTGGCGGAAAGAGCAGTGGATCCAGCTCGCTCTGTTCCTATACTTGGATCACACTCGCTCTGGCGGAAAGAGTAGTGGATCCTGCTAAACTCTCTAGCTATACTTGGATCACACTAGCTCTGGCGGAAAGAGCAGTGGATCCTGCTAACTCCATTTTCCTATTTAGATCGCACACGCTCTGGCGGAAGAGCGGTGGATTGTATCTCTCACTTATTCCTGTTTTCGTTTATCTGTCTTGTCTGATACGAACGCTTGCTTGAGGCTCAGCGAGGTAACCGTTAAGCAAGCGCTCTTGTTCTCTGTTTCGTGTTTATGGGGCGGGGGTTAGTTAGGCATGCTTGTCTCTGTTGTGCTTAACACGCGGAGACCGCGCTGTAAACGCGTTCGCTATTGTGAATGAGTGCGGTGTTCGCGTTTAGTTAGCGTTTGTTATTTTCCTTATCTTCTCATTGTATGATTTGCTGTGCCTTTGCTACTCTCGTGCCCTGTCTTGCTTAAGCCTTGTGTCACCTCTGGCAATCGCCTCTCTCTCGCGATTGCGTTCCTACTTCGTTTATGCTGTTGTGTGTGCACCGTCACGGGTTGGCGACTAGATTGGTGGACATACATACATTCCTCATCTGTACTTGTTCAGTCTTGTGTCGCTGTTAGCAATCGCCATCTCTTGCGATTGCCTTCTCACCTGATCTTCATGGTTGTGTGTTCATCGTCGCAGGGTGGCGACTAGATTGGTGGACACACATATCCTCTGTCGCTTTGATCTCTCTCTTTCAGGCCTATCTTGCCCTGCGTTTCTTCCCTCCGTACAATTCCTGTCTGGCGTCAGTGGCAGGGCAGAGGATCTGTTCCTCTGCACTCCACAGCTCCATCTGCCGACAGGAATTTCCCTCTACAAGTGCTTTGCACCTTTTGCTGGGTTCTCTCAAATTATACGCTTGTGAAGGATTTCCGCAGTGTCAGCGCACGTCCTGTGCGCTGACCACGGAGAGAATTCCACAACCGTTACATGTAGAAAATAAGGTCTTTCATAAATACCTTATCATACTTCTCTTCCATTTCAGATGTACAGTACTTTGTACTGTAATGAGTTGTTTGCCTGTATGGAAATAAAATGTAATGTACAAATAAAGTATGAAATGTATTTAGAATTATATCTCCAATAAAACTATTCTCTGCCATTTACTGTACTGCCATTTACTGTATTAGGTCAGGTAATGCTTAAATTAATATGATATAGATGTTTAAATAGAATTTGGAGAAAAATCGATTACTGCGGTTGTACCATAGTTGAGTGACTATATTGTTCAGGATGGTACATTCATTTTCATAGTATAGTTAATTTTTTAAAAGCATTGTCATTATGTAGCCAACATTTTGATCAGTATAACCTGTTTGTCATAAAATGATTAATGTACTAAAATAAAGTTAATTAAAAATTGTTTAGAGTTCCACATGTTTACATCATAATACACATTTTTATTATATTTTTGGAGACAGAAAGATAAGCTTTAGCATAATAGAATACATGTATAATAATATTATTAGAAAGATGTTTATTCCACAGGAATAAGGTAGATCTAAGTCTCACATTAACCAATGGAATCACACATGATGGCGATTTTTTTTGTTTTGTTTTTGCCTTATTAATAGTAGAAAATGAAGTTTTCTTGTGGATCCCATAAATAGATTTTGGGTATACATATTGCAGTCAAGCAATCCAGTTGTAATATTTTATTACAGTTGAGAGACAATAAGGGACCGCTGTAGCTCAGAGGTTTTTAAAATAGAAAAAGAAAGGGACACCAGGAGCCCAACATGGTGCAGTATTTTGATATTAGTAGTGGATGTGATAGAAATCGTAAGAGATGGGTACTCAAAAACCAGGGTTGCTAAGACGGTAACAGGAAAAAAGGGCACAGGAACCCTTACAGAAAAACCGCCATAGGCGCCTATTAAAAAAGCCGCAGCAAATGACGGGAATTTGTGTGCACAGCTGTGCAGAATTTACTTTTATAATGGCCACAATATGTGGCAAGGAAGGTAAATTTCAGCGCCCGGAGACGGCTGAATAGTGCCCGCTATGCAATGTCGCAATTTGCATTTTTTTCTCAAGCTCCTGAGTCCTGGCACCTACAATGCTATTGGGTGCCGAAATTTACTTTGTCTGCCCCGACTCAAGCATTGATGATAAAATGTACCTTCCTTGCTGCATATCGTGCCTTTGCAGCAGAGGGGGTTAAGGTTTACGAGGAGGGTTAGGGTTAGGCACTGGGGGGTGGGTCTTAGGGATAGGCACCAGGGGAGGGGTCGTAGGTTAAGCACTGGAGGGGTTAGGCACAACAGGGGGGTCTTAGGGTTAGGCATCACCAGGGGGTCCTAGGGTTAGGTTTAGCCTTAGTAAAATATCAGTAAACATTACCAATATTTTACTACCAGAATCCAGCAGTAGAATATCGCTAATTGTGTCGATATTCTACTACCAGCAATCCCTGTGCCCATTTTACCAGGTGCCTTTTTCATGCATGCTTAGGGCATGCAACTACCAACTGCACATATGGGAAAATACTTTCCCCACCCAGCTTTTTTTTATTTCCTCAGAGTGATTGTGCTCCAAAATGACGATAATATTTTTAAAAGGATAACATAAAATGAAACACCCCAACAGGAATAGCTATCACTAGAATAGGGTAGGAGGTTAGGTTAGGGTAGGAGGTTCCAAAAAAGTATATTATATGTATAAAAGTGTAGTAAAAAGTGTTGGCTTACCTCTAGATATACAAGACAGTTGGTTCAATAAGGGCTAGTTCACAAGGCTTTTACCGCCACGCGTTCGGGACTCGTCGGCTAAACGCTCCCATTCAAGTGAATGGGAGCATTTAGCATTGCGTGGTTACCGGTGATTACTGGCGATTGCGCAAATGCGGCGTTCTGATCCCAATTTAACTCATCGTTTCAGCTGGCCTGATGAAGTCAGACGTGACGTATGCGGAAGGGAGAGCCCGACACTCGGGCCAGTGTCGCCTGGAGCCACCCGGAAGCCGCCGGGCAGCCATCTCTGGAAGAAGACCTGGGAGAAGAGCCAGGACGCCGTCGTAAACCTCCCGACCTACACTGGGCTGCAGAAAGCCCAAGGTGAGTACCATTTTAATTTTTTTTTTTAGCTCGGAGTCCCTTTAAGTACAACACATTTGAACTATTGTATATTGTTTTTATTCAGAGAAATTAGCAGAAAAAGTATTGGGGCTTCATTGCAAAAATCTGATGTGAGCCCTAGGCACACTTGAACAATAACATACTCCTCATGGCTGTGTGTGTATCTAGTAGAGTACAGTCACATATAGTGCATGGACATTGGACAGGGATGCACATTTATAAGCTTCTTCCTCCACAGATGAATACATGAAGAGCGTGCAGTAATTCAGTGGAGGATAGCTTGCTTCTCAAATATACTGCTGGAAATATCAGTGACCAGTGATGTTTCTCACTTTATTATTCAGTCAGAATGAGAAACATTATACTGCTCAGCAGAGCTTCCTTGCAGGCTAGTTCTACCTGTGTAACTAATGATTTCACCAATCCTTATAATGTACACATTCCACACAGCCATCTTTTTCTGCTCTGCTGCAGGATCCAAGCGTTTAGCAGTCACAGGGTGTTGGGATATACAGAAAAAATGGGATATACAGAAAACAGTTTAGGGATCAAGCCGGTGCCCCCTTGCTACTGGGCCCTGTAATGATTTGTGTCAGCAAGAAACAGAGTTCTGATTATTAGGTGATCTGCAGTATCACCTATAATATAGATATATACCTGATTATATGGTGATCTGCAGAATCACCAATAATACAAGCATACCAGACAGCTGATGTGATAGCTACTAGCAAAGTACAGTGCTTGGTGCAACAGTAGTACTGATAGGTTTAGCAATACTTTACCAGAGGAGCTGGTGGGTCCTAACAGTACAGAGCCCCTCACCAGAGTCAGGGCCCTCTGGTGAGAGTAGAGTGGTCAGACTAATCGGGTTGGCAACAGACAGACAGATACAGTAACAAAATCAGAAGCAAAGACAAGAAGGTTTAACAGGCAGAGTCGGCAGCAAGATCAGATGGGCAGAAGTAAAGAATCGTGAGGCAAAAGGATAATCAGATGTAACGAACGGTGTAGCACAGAGAGGATCTGATTACCGGTGATCTGCAGTATCACTGGGAATACAGATATATACCAGATTATAGATGATCTGCAGTATCACCGATAATCCGATATACTAGCTAACCTCTGGACACCTGAGTAGAGTGTAGTGTTTGGTGTAACTGTAACACTAAGAGGCCTAGGCCTCAAGGCAGTAAGGAGTACTGCACAGATTCCTTCTGAAGACCTGAACTCTTCTAGGAGAGAGGAGTCAAGCTGAGATAAGAAGGACTCTCTGATAGTGACACTCAGGGGGAGGTGTCACTAACAGGACTGGGAACCGCCTCTAACAGTAAGGTCGGTTCTCGTGGTCGGACAAGCCAGGTCGTGCACACACAGAGAGATAAAATACAGATACAGAAGGCAGATGCGGAGTCTGACAAACAGGCAGGGTTCGGCAACAGGGTATCAGAAATATCGAGGTACAGAATCGGGAAACAGATGCAGAGTCTTAGGGCGAGCCGGGGTTCGGCAACAGAGTATCAGAAATATCGAGGTACAGAATCAGAGTTCAGGAGATAGTCAGGCAAGCCAAAAGGTCATAACAGATATCACAATCAAACTAGTACTTTAAGCTATCAACAGAATCTAGCTAAGTGTAGGATTACAGCTCCAGCTGGTCCCGGCACACTTCAGGATCTGACTAGGGTCTGAGTGCTAGCACGTTGTGTTCGCAACGCCAGACAACGGGCAAGTGAACAGCCAGCAGTATATATACAGAAAGGACTCTCCAGTACTTCCCCTAATTGCTGGACCAATGAGGATCGATGGAAATGTCAGCTGACCTGCTCAGTCAGCTGACCTTCTGGCTGCCATATAGGGCCTGCCTCTCTGCGTGCGTGCGCGTCACTCTCAACCCTGGTGGACTATGAGTCCCAGCCACCCCAGCACTGTCCCTGATGCCCGCCGCGTTCACCGCCGCACTGCACGCGGCGGCTTCTCCGCGTTCACCGCTGCTTATGCGGCATGCGGCGGTTCCTCCACACCGCGCCGCCATGCAGGACGCGGAAGCAGCCACCTTGCTCTGAGAGCAAGCGGCTGCTTTTCCGTGCTTTCTCACATCAGAGTTCAGGCAAGGTTCATACACGTAGAGACAATAATATCAATTATAATTATAGCTATCAAACAATTCCTATCTTGTGTGAAATTCCCGGTTTCCTCCCGGATCAAAGCACACCGGAACTATCTAAGGTCTGAGCGCTAACACGAAGTATTCGCAGCAGACAAGTTGCGAGTGATTCAGCTTGGCTTATGAAGCAGAGGAGACCCCTCTGGCACGCCTACTCCTCTCAGCCAATGAGGAGCGGCAAGTGTCTCCTCTGACGTCAGCCAACCGGCCGGTCAGCTGACACGCCTCCTCCCCGCATAAAGGTCCTGTCTGTGAGCGCGCACGCGACAAGGCGACCTTATGTGCGGCTGACAAACCCGTTCTCAGCGTGCTAGATGCCCGAGACGCGGGTAGACTACTAGGCAGGGAGATGAAGGCAGCTGCGGTGGTAGCGCTGTTCACCACAGCTGCCTCTCCAGTGTTCATTACAGGCCCCTTAGAACTGCTATGGCTGCTAAGGACATTGTAACACCCTTGTGGATAAGTCTTACCATTCAAGATCAACTGTAGACATGAGAGTCTTCTGAAAGAAAGATTACAGAGGAGAATGTTGCATTTACCTAGATGTGAGATAATGAGGGCATATACAAAGATTTTGAGGTCTACTGAACTTGAAAGGAGTATGTTTTAAAGTTGAACAGTTGGCAGCACCTGAAGGTGTGCTGGATATGGGCAATAAGGTAGAAGTCAAGAGTGATGAAGGGTGTAAAATACTGGATTTATATTAGACAGGGCATTCTAGCACTTCACAAGCACAAGGAAGCAGATAAATTACATAATTGTAAAGTAGAACGGATTCGAGAAAAGTTTTTCGCGTGTGTGTGTGGGGGGGGGGGGGCGTTATGGCTTTTTTAGTGTTAGGTTACGTTGGGGTTAGTGTTAAGATACAGAATTGGCTTTGGCTTTGGCTATGCCTGATAATAATTCTAGTGGTGAGTCAGTGTTAAAGGACAATTGAAGTGAGCGGTATATGGAGGCTATCTTATTTATGTATTTCTACCAGTTGCCCGGCTGTCCTGCTGATCCCCTGGCTCTAATACTTTTAGTCATAGACCCTAAACAAGCATGCAGCAGATCAGCTGTTGCTGACATTATTGTCAGATCTGTCAATATTAGCTGCATGCTTGTTTCTGGTGTTATTCAGACACTTCTGAAGCCACATAGTTTAGCAGGGCTGCCAGGCAACTGGTATTGTTTAAAAGGAAACAAATATGGCAACCTCCATATTACTCTCACTTCAGTTGTCCTTTAAGAAGCATTGCAAAGAATTGGGACAAGTTCAGCTTATTTTCAGCGTTATTATCAGAGTTTGTTCAATGGAAAGACCTAAAGTTTGGAACACAGACACCATGCAATTTTCACTTCAGATCCTATTCGAGTGAGATATCATATCAATATTTAGAACTGACATTGATCACATATAGAAGAAAGTTAGCACACATATATGCAATTTTTTCAAATTACAATCAGATTTTCAAACATTTTTCCAATTGGATATCGACTGAAAATTAATCAAAAAGACATACACACAGAACTACAGCCAGTGTCATGATCAATATTTTCCAGCAGTCCAATCTGCTTCTGATCAAGAAAGAGATTGATTTTGAACTTGGGATCAGTTGCTGACAATAGGTTGCCTATTTTTTTTGATCCAATAATTTTTTTGATTAGAAGTAGGATTTGAAGTGAAAATTTAATGGTGTGTACCAGGCTTTAAAGAGGAACTGCAGTGAAAATAACATAATGAAAAAAGTGCTTAATTTTTACAATAATTATTTATAAATGATTTAGCCAGTGTTTGCAATTGTAAAATCTTTCCTCTCCCTGATTTACATTCTGACATTTATCATATGGCGAAATCTTTAATGCTGGCAGGTGATGTCTGTGGTAAGAGATGATGCATTTTTGGCAGTTGGAAACAGCTGTTATTTCCCACAGTGCAACAAGGCTCCCACAGTGTGATGTCAGCAATCTGACATCACACTGTGGGAAGGGTTTCACCACAATATCAGCCATACAAAGCCCCCTGGTGATCTGTTTGAGAAGAAGAAAAAAATTCTCATGGGAAAGGGGATATCAGCTACTGATTTGGATGAAGTTAAATCCTTGGTTATGGTTTCTCTTTAAGTTAGGAACATGATTTGGGCTACAGCTGCCGGAGAGAGAGAGTATGACTGTGAGATTAAAGGGTACCTGAACTGACATGGGACAAGATCAGATAAATTTGAAAGTTCAATGCCATTCATGCACGTGCTCCTGTTATCTTTTTCTCACTGTAAGGGTTTATAATTCAAGTATGCAAATGATGTCTCCCAGCGTGCATAGTCGAACTATAGTATAACTCTTGTTGATAACGTTTTACAAGCCAAAAACACATTAAGCCTACTTTTTTAGCTTTTAAACACAAAACTGTTGGATTCTAAAATAATATTTAGGAGTAGAAGGATAGATTCAATTGTTTATCTCATCAGTGTAACGCTGGCTGCGATACAAACTATACAGTATACACAGAAATTACGAAAATCGAGGTCAGATCGTTAACTGAGGTCATACACGTGAAGCCAGAGTGATGCGGTACAAAGGGACTAAGACAGAGCAATGTCAAATACAGGCTAGGATCGTACACTGGTAATCAGATAGGCTAAGGTACAGTAGGCTAATACAGATGCTAAACGTTTAACAGGCCGAAGTCATATAGATGTCTGAGGTACATTTAAGGATGAGACAAAGACCAGGTCGTTAGGCTAGCCAAGGTTAATATCGAGTATCAGATGACTGAGGTACAGAGGGATAAGACTTTAATAAATAGTGGAGGGATTGCCGCCGGGTCATACACAGAAAATCAATAACAATATACAATATCAAATATTAACTAAGGATAGATATATATCACAAACAATGTATATATATATATCTATCACAGCAAAACTAAACTAGACTCAGTAGCAGAGCAAGGTCCAGCGCTCAGTGACCTGAAAGCTATCACGGTCACGGACACTGGGTGACTGAAAAGTCCAGTCTTATATACTGGGGTAACGTGCAAGCACGCCCCCGAATATTCAATATATCAGAGGCTTCAAAATTGTCAGCTGACCAGCCTTACAAGCGTTTCCTAAGCCTATAAAGGCTGTTTTGAGCTGTGCGCGCTTGCCCAGAGGGATGGCTGGAAGCTCTGCACTGGCTCGCAGCCGTGGGGAAGCTGGGGATGCCATCAGGTACTGTGGAAGTGCGCAGCTGCCCGGAGCTGCCGCCAGCCGCGTCCGCATTTATTATTACAATCAGTTTATTTTCAGTACTGGTTTGCTTTCAGGTTAATGTTGAGAAGCGAGGAGGTGAAAATGTGTAGGGTTAGATACAGAAACAAATTTAAAGTGACCCTGAACCAAGTAAAATTATTTAAAATAAACACGTGATTTACCTGCAAATGAATATTACATACTTACCTCTCCATCAGTTCCTCTCAGAAGCTCACTATTTTCTTCTTACAGTGATTTCTTCCAGTTCTGACAAGATTTTGCTGTCAGTTGCTGTCAGTTATAACTGAAAGAACAGCTGATGAGCAAGGTAATGTCATTTACAGTCATTTTCAAAATGGAGGACGGAGAATTCAATTGATCACAGGGGATAAACAGTACATGGGAGACGAGAAAGAGATTGATGAGTAGACTACATGGGGAGGTAAGTATGATGTGTGTATGTTTATTTTGACTTTTCATTTTCAGTTCAGGTTTGCTTTAATCATTCAACACATCATTTCTGTGTTTTTGGACGGTAGCTGATCCATGGGACTATTTATTCAATCTCCTGGAGAATGGCTTTATATCAGATGCAGTGACGTACCTACAATAGGGCTGCAGGTGCTCACAGCACCGAGTGTAGCCATGGCTAGGGGTGCCACTGTGGTGCTCAGCCACTGTGTTCTTCCACCTGGGACCTTTTCTTATAGTTTGGGCAACATTCGGGAAAATAGCAGCAGTCAGTGCAGGGTACTGTACTACTTCCTGCACTAAATGTAGCACCCCTCCCCCTTCCTGTCCCATGGGCAATGTGTCTTTTAGCTCGCTGCACACAGCCTGCAGTGAGTGAATGTGCAGAGCAGCAGGGTGAGTAGAGAGAATGATTGTAGTGCTGCAGCTGGGACATTAGCCGGGAAAGGTGGCAGGATGTGTTTAGTGCTTCAGCAGTTGCCTGTCATTAGTAGTCATGTGCACTGGATGCTGTAATACCAGAGGGCCCTAGACTATTGATTATTTATCCTGATCAGAGTGATTAATCAGTAATGCAGGGCAGTCTGATGTTGGATAAGCCAGTGCTACAGGTGCTGACAGCCGACTTCTGTAGTGAGCAGAGAAGCAAGCTCCAGGCAATTTAGATTAGCTTGATTGCAGGGAATCTTATCTCTTTTACGAGCTCCCCCTCCCACCCTGTTGTCTTCCCCCATGAGCCTTTCCTCTTTTTAAATTTTAGTGGCTACTTTTAACAGCATGTCCCTGCCAAATAGCACTGGTGATGTCTGCAGTCCTGGTGAGAGGTCTTCCTGCCATTTCTCCTCTCCCACCAGGCTCTCTGTCTTGTACCTCTACCTCTTTACCCCTCCCCCTCCTATGTATTCCCTTCTTCTGTATATCCCCCTTTTCTGACTGTCATCAGAGGAGTTTACAATCTAATCATAACATAGTCATAGTCTAATGTCCTACCATATTATTATTGTGTATTTATATAGCATTGACATCTTCTGCACCACTCTATAGAGTACAGAGTTTCATAACGGTTAGCTCCCTCCACATCCTGAAACCTTATCCACAAAAATCCCAAAATTTGCAGTAACATGCTTGGTGCCCCAACCCGTCAACCCTACCATCAAAAAATTGATTGGGGGGGGGGGGGGTAGAGAGGTCTGTAAATAATCAGCACCGGGTGTTAAATTCCCTAGGTACGCCACTGGTCAGATGTATTAAGCCACACTTCTAAAGGTAGCAGTGAGGGTATAAGAACATGATCGTTAAACCTAGTCTGGTATTATAAAATTAAAAAAACATCTATGAGGCAGCAAAGATGGGAGCATACTATTCATCATAGTGCCTCTTTAACACAGGTAAGGAGGGATGAGTCATAAGTTAAGACCAATAAGGGGATATATTTTATAAGATAAGACAGATAAATCATGAGGGTTATGTCTGTGGCAATTTCATAACAAAGGAGGAATTTCCTCTTAAAGTGCACAGAACACTGTTTTTGCTCTGTATCGCATAGAGCCTTCCCAGTTCTCTATCCAGAACCTGGTTCCACCGCTGTACCTCATTGAATTTTTGCACCCTCTGGACTCCTTCACAGGCTTCGGAACCACTCACGTCCCGAGGTGATTCTGAAGACAGGTGCATCTTTACAGTGCATGTGCGAGCCAGGACTTGCAAATGCACAGCCAAAGTAAAATCTTTATTGGTTCCATGTAAATGCATATGCCTAACGTTTCGGAGCCACGTAGGGCCCCTTTATCAAGGCAATATTTGCTCGGAGGCAAAAATCTGTCTGCCACTGCAAATCACTTCCTGTAGAGGAGGTGGGAGTCAGGCTCCTCTAAACACTCACATCCAGGGATGTGTACTCAGCGGGCAGCAACAGCTGGCCTTGATAATGGGGCCCTTCATGGCTCCGAAACGTTGGCCATATGCTTTTACATGGTACCAATAAATATTTACTTTGGATGTGCCAGCTCTTTACTTTGTTGAATACTGCATAAAGGGTGTCATCCCTCTTTTCCAGCTGCTGCACTCCCCCTAGAGACAATGGGTTGGATCCTATAGTGTGTGAGACAATACAACAAATGTGTCACATGTGCACAGGACGGATACATGCATCTTTCAAATGACTCAGGAACGTGAGTACTTCCAAAGGCTGCCTGAGGAGGGCCAAATAGGTATTTGGCCAAGCTGGTTGATGAAATTCAGCTGGGTCCAGCGGTGGAACAATGTGAAGAGCCCCACCTGACCTCATTGAACCAATCAGAGGACTCTCAGCCTAAGCCCTAGCACCCAATCACAGAAAGAAACCCTGGCCAGGCCCCCCTGTATAATAAGGAGGGGTGCCATGATGAGAAATATCGTCCTTGCTTGTCACTGCTCACTGAGAGACATGCTCCAGTGCTGCTGGCCTAGCAAGTGCTGTATACAGTGTTAAACCTAAAGCTGTTCAGTGATTAACACCTTCACTATCACTACACTATTGTTCTATTGTTTATTAGGTAGCTAGCTTGATTTCATTCAGTGACAGTCAGAGTGTGTGCTGCAGGCTTGCAGCAGCTGCTATGTGTCTGTGCTGTGCACAGACCAGACCAGCTGCTGGCCTGCTATTAGCCTTAGCTACAGTATAGGTTAGGTTAGGGAATAGGATTACTGTGTTATTGTGTAGTTAGTACTGTAGTACTGCAGTCAGTGCTAGTTAGATGTTAGAGTAGTAGTACTACTGTGTTAGTTTACTACAGAACTGCTGTGCTGCTGAGCAGTGCCAGTGTGACAGTTAGTGTACACTAGTGTCTTCTCCTCTGCTGTCTGACTGGCACTTGGCACGTGTCAGGTGGCACTTGGCACGTGGTAGGTGGCACGTGGCACTTGGCACGTGGCAGCTGGTACTTGGCACGTGACAGGTGGCACTTGGCATGTGGCATGAGGCAGGTGACACATGTCACATGTGCCAAGTGCCACCTGCCATGTGCCAAGTGCCACTGCCAAGTGACACGTCCGGCATGCTCCTAGCAGACGTTACACCTGCTGCTGCATTGCCCTGCTCCTGCTGCCTTTGCTGCTCCCGCTGCCAGGGTGCCACAGGCCACTGCTGCTGTGCTGATAATACCACCTATATTTAACCCAAAACACAATTGCTGCGTAATTTTTTGGAGGTGTCTGGGCTGAAAACTGTCATGTCCCAGATGTGCAGTTGGACTTTGGACACAATGTGGGCTGCACGACCGCTGTCTGGAACCTAGTCCTGATGTTAATTGACAGCCATTTTTTTTTATTTGGGGGGATTTTAAACCCCACATGATCAATTAGTGTTTCCCTTTAAAAAAAACATGATGCTACATGCCTCATTTACCATAAAATACGTTTTAAAAGCAATTAAAAGCCCACTTCCGGTTTTCTATTCGGATATCCGAATCCGGGAGGATATCTCCGATATTGGGTCCGGATATCCGAATCGGATTCTAAAAGTTTGAATTCGGATATCCGATTGAATTCGGATTTTGAAAAGGGTTATCCGAGCAGCACTGCTCTTAAATGCTTTGAGTCCAACAGGAGAAAAGCGCTATACAAATGTTTGGATTATTATTATTATTATAAATGGAATTATGAGGGTAATTTTTGTTCCTTGACTTTCCCACGTGATTTTCTGCAAGTGTCCCAACTTGCATAGAAATTTTAGTGCCAACAGCACTTTGGCAGCTTTGCAATTTTGAAAGTCAGCTCCATAGAATTCAATGCAATATAACTAAGCGAAATCAAAAAGAATTCAAATGCCAACATCATGGTGTCTTTATTTTAAGGTTATTTGTAAGCTGAGCACTTACAGTGGGATGTGAAAGTTTGGGCAACCTTGTTAATCGTCATAATTTTCCTGTATAAATCGTTGGTTCTTACGATAAAAAATGTCAGTAAGATATATCATATAGGAGACACACACAGTGATATTTGAGAAGTGAAATTAAGTTTATTGGATTTACAGAAAGTGCGCAAGAATTGTTTAAATAAAATTAGGCAGGTGCATAAATTTGTCATTTTATTGATTTCAAAACCTTTAGAACTAATTATTGGCACTCAAATTGGCTTGGTAAGCTCAGTGACTCCTGACCTACATACACAGGTGAATCCAATTATGAGAAGGAGTATTTAAAGGTGTCAATTATTAGTTTCCCTCCTCTTTTAATTTTCTCTGAAGAGAAGAAACATGGGGGTCTCAAAACAACTCTCAAATGACCTGAAGACAAAGATTGTTCACTATCATGGTTTAGGGGAAGGATACAGAAAGCTGTCTTAGAGATTTCAGCTGTTTCCACAGTTAGGAACATATTGAGGAAATGGAAGACCACAGGCTCAGTTCAAGTTAAGGCTCGAAGTAGCAGACCAAGGAAAATCTCGAATAGACAGAAGCGATGAATGTTGAGAACAGACCAGCACCAAAGACCTACAACATCATCTTGCTGCAGATGGAGTCACTGTGCATCGTTCAACCATTCGGCGCACTTTACACAAGGAGATGCTGTATGCGAGAGTGATGCAGAGCAGGGGCGGGACGACACAGAGACCGAGAGGCTCTGGCCTCTGCGCGGCAGGTCATCAGGTCAGGATAGGGGGCTTTCAAAGGCATTTCATTCCACAGTCAGTCTAGAAAAAAAAGGTTTTTTTCCCCTGTCCTGAGAGACAGAAGTAAGGGAGGGAGAGAAAAAGCTGCACAGTAGTTGTAAAGACTGCATCTGATAAGGAGTTATACATAGTTTTGTACAGTAAGATTGGTAGACAGTTTCTAGTGCACTAGTAAGGGCGCTCAGCTGGTCTGCATGTTTGTTTGTTTTTTCAACTCTTTTTCACTGACTCCTGTCAATGATGTCATCCAGCTGCTCTCCCAGGATGGAGTAATAAAAGCCAGCCCAGTGAAGCGTGGCTGGCTGATGGAGAATGGAATTCTAATGGCAAGAGGAAAGGTGTGTGTGTGTGTGTGTGTGTGTGTGTGTGTGTGTGTGTGTGTGTGTGTGTGTGTGTGTGTGTGTGTGTGTGTGTGTGTGTGTGTGTGTGTGTGTGTGTGAGGGAGAACAGCAGCCCCCTTCTGCATCCTAAACTGTGCTAAAGCCTTCTGTACTTCTACCCCCCTCCACTCCCAGTACTGATAAGGACCTGGACTTACAGGAATGACACTGCACAGGGTCCTAATACTGCCATGCTAGAGTAAAGGTAGCCATACATCTAGCAATGATGGATAGATTCCACCAAGAGACAAATCTCTCTCTGATCGAATCTGATTAGAGAGAGATCTGTCAGCTGCCCATACACCGCAGGCAGATTCCCGTAAAATCAATAAGGAATTGGGCGAGTCCCCTGCATCTGCTGCATCCGCCACCACCCCCTAGTGTATAAATGAACCCCTCGTGTGTGTATTTATACATAACCTGTCCTGTGTTGCCCCCCGCACGGTGCCCATCCATCTTCCACTTCCCGCTCCTCCATTTGCACTTCACTCGCTACTGGCATTTAGCACACGTGACATCACACATGCGTCACACATTATATGCTGGTGGCATGTAAGCCACAAATAAAACAGGAAGAAGCTGAAGATGTATGAGCACCCCTCAGTGAACGACAGAACCGGTAATATATAAATGCACACATGGGGGCACATTTATACACTTGGGGGAACAGTGCCAGTGGTTTTGTCGCGTTCATCACACGCACCACTTTACAAAGTACATAGTCATGTCACTGACTGTCCTCAGAGGAGCTCACAATCTAATCCTACCATAGTCACAGTCTAATGCCCTACCATATTATTATTATGTATTTATATAGCACTGACATCTTCTGCAGCACTTTACAGAGTATATAGTCATGTCACTGACTGTCCTCAGAGGAGCTCACAATCTAATCCTACCATAGTCACAGTCTAATGCCCTACCATATTATTATTATGTATTTATATAGCACTGACATCTTCTGCAGCACTTTACAGAGTATATAGTCATGTCACTGACTGTCCTCAGAGGAGCTCACAATCTAATCCTACCATAGTCACAGTCTAATGCCCTACCATATTATTATTATGTATTTATATAGCACTGACATCTTCTGCAGCACTTTACAGAGTACATAGTCATGTCACTGACTATCCTCAGAGGAGCTCACAATCTAATCCCTACCATAGTCTAATGTGCTACCATATTATTATTATGTATTTATATAGCACTGACATCTTCTGCAGCACTTTACAGAGTACTTAGTCAGTACATAGAGCATATTCTCTAGCTTAGGCCATGCACCCACTAAATACCCTAATTACGCAATGCCTGTACATATACTGTATACATCCCCACCTCTTGTTTCCAACCCATTCCTTTAGATTGTAAGCTCGCAAGGGCAGGGCTCTCACCCTTTTGTGTCATGGAATGTTATTAATTTAATTGCTTGCACTCTGTTAGACATTTATACATTTTAGTCATCATGTTAAATTTGCAATTGTAATCAGCAGTGCTGTATTTTGTATCAGTGTTCATATATGATGTATATCATTGTCTGTATCATTATGTATCCCTTGTTTGTTTTCTTACATTGTACAGCGCCACGGAATATGTTGGCGCTTTATAAATAATAATAATAATAATAATAATAATAATAATAATGTCACTGACAGTCCTCAGAAGAGCTCACAATCTAATCTTTGCCATAGTCATAATGTAATCTCCTACCATATTATTATTGTGTATTTATATAGCACTGACATCCTCTGCAGCACTTTACAGAGTACACAGTCATGTCACTGACTGTCCCCAGAGTAGCTCATAGTACAATCCCTACCATAGTTGTAGGCTAATATTTTCAGTATAGGATGGTTTAGGGGGAAACCAGTTGACTTATGAAATCTGGGGGCACTTATACCTGGCTTCCTATATTGGGGGGAACCTATTCCTGGCTTCCTAGGCTTCCTATACTGGGGGCCCCTATACCTGTACCTGGCTACCTATACAGGGGGCACCTATAACTGGCTACCTATACTGGGGGCACCTATACCTGGCTACCTAAAAACCCATAGCAACAGAAAGACTTCAAGTGATCTCTACTACTGTTGATAACTGTATGCATGCCAAATGCAGTCCTATGGCGAAGCTCACTATATACACCACCCCGTAAAGAGGAACTATAACAGGGAGGGACTGGCCATGAATCCATGTCAGTTACATAGTTGTGGCCCATGGGGAAGGGGGGGGGGGGGCGCACTTGGGCAGCTCAGTCTCTGTTGGTGGTGGACCTTGTCCCGGCCCTGATGCAGAGGAAGCCTTTTCTCCATCCACAGCACAAACAGAGCCGATTGAGGTATGCTAAAGCACATTTGGACAAGCCAGCTTCATTTTGGAACAAGGACAGGTGCTGTGGACTGATGAAACTAAAATTTAGTTATTTGGGCATAACAAGCAGCATTATGCATGGAGGAAAAACAACACAGCATTCCAAGGAAAACACCTGCTACCTACAGTAAAATATGATGGTGGTTCCATCTTGCTGTGGGGCTGTGTGGCCAGTGCAGGGACTGGCAATCTTGTCAAAGTTGAGGGATGCATGGATTCCACTCAGTATCAGCAGATTCGGGAGACCAATGTCCAGGAATCAGTGACAAAGCTGAAGCTGCGCCGGGACTGGATCTTTCAACAAGACAACAACCCTAAGCACTGCTCGAAATCCACTAAGGTATTCATGCAGAGGAACAAGTACAACGTTTCTGGATTGGCCATCTCAGTCCTTAGACCTGAATATAATTGAAAATGTGTGGTGTGAGTTAAAGAGAGCTGTTTATGCTCGGAAGCCATCAAACCTGAATGAACTAGAGATGTTTTGTAAAGAGGAATGGTCAAAAATATCTTCAACCAGAATCCAGACTCTCATTGGAACCTACAGGAAGCGTTTAGAGGCTGTGATTTCTGCAAAAGGAGGATCTATTAAATATTGATTTCATTTCTTTTTTGTGGTACCCAAATTTATGTACCTGCCTAATTTTGTTTAAACAATTATTGCACACTTTCTGCAAATCCAATAAACCTCATTTTACTTCTCAAATATCACTGTGTGTCTCCTATATGATACATATTTAACTGACATTTTTTATCGTAACAATCAACGATTTTCACAGGAAAATCATGTCGATTAATAAGGTTGCCAAACTTTCGCATCCCACTGTAGTTTCCATGGCTTTCTCACTGAAGAATGCTTTAGTGAGCTGTATCTCTCACTTCATGAATAACCTTTAGTGTTAAACGATTTAGTAGTATGTCAATTTCAGGGTAACTGTAAAAAACACCTCTTAGCATATTTTAAAAAGCAATCTTTATCATTCATAAATTGACCTTCAAAAGATTGCAGTGTCTGTAAATTGCCTATATAGAAATAAACCCAAGGGCATTTTGCTCTGTCTAGCTATAGAAAGAAATTCAAGAAGACAGCGAAGATAGCAAGGCAATGAATGGGACAGCTTATCTTACTTTATAAAAACGTGAATCCATTTTAGCCACATGCTTGATTTTCCTTCTAGCCAAGCCTTTAATCTATGTTAATAAATGTTAGTGGTTAGCTACAGTAATATGTATTAGATATGACCAAGTTTGTTTCAGAAACTGTCTTGCATGACTAAATTATTTCAATGCTCTTTACTGCTTGAAAGGAAATTACACCTTTATTAGATAATTTCAAATCCAAGCAATCCTGGCAGTAAAATAAAGTAAAATCTCCTGGACAGTTAAATCTGCCACTGTACTGTCAGAGTGGCTGGATAGTGTAATGGTTAAGGGCTCTGCCTCTGACATGGGAGACCAGGGTTTGAATCTCGGCTCTGCCTGTTCAGTAAGCCAGCACCTATTCAGCAGGAGACCTTAGGCAAGTCTTCCTAACACTGCTACTGCCTATAGAGCGTGCCCTAGTGGCTGCAGCGCTGGCGCTTTGAGTCCGCCAGGAGAAAAGCGCTATATAAGTCTTTGTCTTCGTACTCTATATAAATGGAGAACAAGAATATTGTTTTTTCGGACTCTAAAGCTAGAACATTGGTAATTATACTTATATGCTACTATCACCCTCTGTATTCCAATTCTTACACTAACCCTCCCCTATTTATGCTTAACCTCCTTAGCGATAATCCAGAGTCAGGCTCGGGACGGAAATCTGCAGCTCAGAGTGGTAATCCCGTGCCTGAGCGAGTTATATGCAGGAGCTGCTGCAGATCTCTTTGCGGTTTGTTTTTGTTTTCTTGTTTTTAGGGTCTTAAAGCTTGTGAAAAAATGTCATGGCTTTTAGAACCTAAATCTGGTAATATTCATAATGCCAGGGAGGAAACGAGTGAAAAAATGCAGATCCTGTTATGTAAGGCTCTGGCATACTGCTGCAAGGAGCAGTGGGTGGTAGGGTTAGGTGGTAGGGAAAGGTTAAAGTTACATTTCATAAAAAGAGGGTTTGTGTGTGAAATATTATATTTTGATAAAGTTTAATTGACAAGGATCCTGTTGATTAGACTTATGTCTGAGGTTATTTAATTAGTGGAAGTAATCTCCCATTTGGAAATATTAGAAGGTGAACCAGGGTTGTATGGGGATATGGTTTTGCTTCCAGTCTAGTACAAGAATCTTTGTCATCATTTCTCTGTCTTAAAAGTTGTTATGCCACTCCAACCCCCCATGGTAACAGGAGATACTGTCTCCCCCACAAGGTAGCTAGCCATCTGGCTTCTATTATTGAGGGTTGGAGGATGGGAAATTCCTTTGCCAGCACTGGACAAAGCAGCCTGTTTAACTCTTTCAAACCTTGAATAGGAGTTACCCAAGAATTCTAACAAGAATGTATTTGTACAATAACTATAGCATCTTTAGAATAGTGAGTTATATGTAAGAACATATATATAGTTAGTAATGAGTAGATAGTTTATAATGAGTACATTTGTTTAGTATAAGCTTATATGTGTTAGCAAATAGAACTAAGTATCATTTGAATCAACCAATCAGAAGGCAGCTTGGAATCTGATACGTCAGAAGTTCGGGTTGTTATTTAGATAAGGAGAAGGGGGGTTGAGCGAGCACACACACGCTGGTCATTCTTAGATGGACTTTGGACTGAGCACACACACCTAAGTCCTACTATTCTCACAAACATTTCAAGACAAAGAAACTTTATTTAATTCTTATTTTATTTAAGATCTTTAATAACTCTTTTATTTTACTTAGAAGACTTGTACTATAGACTTTGTATATTTATAAGCTGAAACAATAAACCTCATTAAAAGGTGATTTTTGTTCAACGCCTATCTCTGACTGGAGAACAAAGACATTTGCTGGAAAAATTCACAAAAGCTTCTATTTAACATAGTGGCGAGCCAACAAAGGACTTGGAAAACAATATTTTCACTTTCATCACGGGGGAAGATTGATATTTGGAAGAATTTTTATTCATTTTTTTTGAACTTTGATTTTGGCGGGAAAAAATCTTCCTATCTCTGAAAGTGTTGGAAGTTTTCCAAGAGAATCTACAGAGGCTTAAAGTGACGGTTTTCCAGAGGCCATCGACTAGAGTCTGATAAGTATGGATTTTATTAATTTTTCCGCAGAGAAGAGTAATTTGGTGTTTAAGGATTTAGGGACATGTACTAAAGATTCTGAGTTGTGGATTTCTATGTATAGCCAATGCATGGCTGCTAATGAAGAAATAGATTCTTCTAGATTTACTTTGTGTAAGATTAAAAAGAAAACGAAAAATGTAATGAAGTTAGTACAGATGTTTAATTCTTTAATTATTGGTGAGGCAAAGGAGTCACAAGTTACAACAGACGTGCAATCTGCATCTCAGATTTGTACGGTTCAGCAAAAGTCAGAGGGCTGTCCAAACTGCGACATTTTAGCAGCATATTTAGAAGAATTGGAGAAGCAATTAGAATTTAGGACACAGCAAATGCTAGAAATGCAGAGAAAAAATATTTCTGTGGTTACTAAATCTGGCACAATTACAGACCCATCAGTTTCTCCATTAAGGGCTCCACCTAGTGGTTGTCCTAGTAAACAGCATGTATTTCCAGATCCATTGACATGTGTTGAGGGTGATAGCAGCCTGAATGCTGAACATAAAGAGGATGAAGATGAAGAAGAAGAAGCACTTACTCCCAGGCAATTAATTAAAAAAGAAATGCTAGATAGAGCTAGGAAATTAAAATTAAAAATACATGATCAGTTGATGAAGATATTTAAGATGCTTCCACCTTTTAATAAAAGTTTGGATGCCGTTGAATTGATCACAATATTTGAGGATTTCACGGACCGTTTTAATTTATCTCAATTACAGAAAAACACTTTGTTCCGTTTGTGGTTACCTAGTCACATGAGTAAACGGTTAGAACCAAGTGTTATTTTATCAGCTGGAGGTGATGAAAGACACCACACTGAGGATGATAGACTAAGACAGTTATTAAAGTTTATGACAGGAGATGACGTTCCAAATTTGGATTTGTTAGAGTCATTAAAGGCGACTCTTGAAACTGATCCTTTTGAATTCAAACAGAAATTCTTAAAGATATATAACATGCTGTTTACAGTAGAGGATGAGTCAGATTCAGCTTTAAGGAAAGCTTTTGTTAAGAAATTTCAGTATTTAGACCCTATCTCAGCTACTATCGCGGTAGAAAAAGAGAATCTGAATCAAATAGCTGCGTTTATTGACAAAATTCGCAGGCAGATCAGAACTAAGAATATCAAAGCTAAAATTTCTGCTAATAAAAATGTTGAAATGCAGGGAGGAGATTTGGGTAAGGTCTCTTTTACAAAACCAGCTGATGCTGCCCCCTGCAGGAATGAGAAGGAGAAGCAGTCATACCAAAGATCTCCAATGGTTTGTTATTATTGCAATAAGCCTGGACACATTAAATGGAAATGTTATAGATTTTTGAATGATGTGCAAATGCGGAAGAACTTTGGCAAAGAAAATGGATTGGTCAATTTTCAATCCAAACCTTCTGCACCAGCTGCAGAGGTAGAAGTTCAGACATCTTCACCATATGCACCTCTGATCAAACAGTTACATGAAATCAAGATCAGCTATGATGGTAATGATGATCATGACAGGTTTCAGTCAGTGGGGCTGTTAAAAACTCCGTGACTAGCAGAGGTTAAACCGATTAGGAATTTGGAATTTGTAGCACCTTTATTTTTAGACAATTGTGGGAGACCATTTGTAAAAGCCATTTTAGAGGGAGAGGAATTTTTATTTTTGCTAGACACAGGCGCTCAGATCAGTGTCACTACAAAAGATTTGCCATTACAGCCTGGGGCAAATACATGCGCAGTTGTGGGCTTTGATGGGAAGACAGGTAACAGAGCTACTTTGTGCAAAAATGTGTCTTTTGAAATTCCAGGTTATGTGCAGACTGAAATTGATATTTGGCATTATAAAGGGGCGGAGTCGATAATTGGTTCAAATGAAATGACGAAAAGAGGCTGGGTTTTGGACCTGGGCAATGCAGTAATTTGGAAAGATTCTATCAACCGTAAACCTGTGTTGCTAGACCCTAACGATTTCCATGAAGTGAGTAGCATTTGCATGACAGAAGTCAAAACCACCTGTCGTAAATGGCCTGAGGTGGATGACAATCCAAGTTTGACAGCTGTCATACAAAGGTATCCTCAGTTATGGGCTCAGTTTCGAAGTGAAGTGGGGACAATGAAAGATGTTGTAGTGAATATTGAGGGCAGAGATCCTCCCCCTCAAAAGCAGTACAAATTGCCGCCAGATGCGATTGAACCGATCGGGAAACTAATTAAAGATCTATTAGATCAAGGCGTTATAAGAAAGGCAAATTCTGTATGTAATTTTCCGGTTTGGAGTATTGTCAAGCGCGATCAAACGTATAGATTTCTGTTGGACTTACGTATGCTTAATAAATATACTCCAAACATTACGACGATAGTTTCGAGCACGCCTGATGTCATGTCAAAATTGTCAGCTAATGCCAAATACTTTTCAAGTCTGGACATAGCCAATGGATACTTCTCCATTAAATTGGCAAGAAGTTGTCAATACAAATTCGCTTTTAGTTACAACAACGAACAATTTGTATTTACACGTCTGCCTCAAGGTTTTCATTCTTCAAGTTCAATTTTCTGTCAAGCGATGACAAAGGTTTTGTCAAAATTTTCGAGGCCAGATTGTATTATATCCTACATCGATGATATTTTACTTTTTAGTGAGACAGAGAGTGAGCATTTGCAACTGCTAGATGAATTGTTCATGATTTTGTCAGAAGCAGGTCTGAAATTAAATACCAGCAAGGTAAAACTTTTGAAAACTGAAGTGGAATTCTTGGGAGTGAAAATAGCCCATGGTGTAAGACAGCCATTGCAGGAAAGGGTTAAAGCAGTCATGTCACTTCCCATTCCAACCAATCACAAAGCACTGAGACAATTCCTTGGTCTTGTAAATTACTCGCGAGAATTCATAGAAGGCTTTGCTGAAAAAGCAGCGGTTTTGTATGAATTGTTGCAAGGAGAAAGTAAAGATTGTTTTGGCCCATGGGAAGATCGACACATGCAGGCATTTGAAAATTTGAAAAAGGCTTTGCAAAATGCACCAGCACTAGCAACAATTGATAAGTCACCAGAGGCTAGTTTTGCTATTCAAGTGCATGTTTCAGATGTGTCCATATCAGTGGTTCTTTTACAAAAACAAAGTGGAAACTGGAGAATATTGGGATATTTCTCTAGACTGTTGACACCTGTGGAAAAAGGATTTGATGTTTGTGTCAGACATCTGCTAGGAGTTTATTATGCAGTGAAAGCAACTGAACATATTGTGGGATTTAATAACATCATTTTGCAGACTCCCCATTCTACTTTGAAACTTTTGCTAGAGAGGAATTTGCCAGGCGTGACTAACCAAAGATTCAATCAGTGGTTATTAGCTTTGTCGACAAAACAAATCCAGGTAGATCACAATGCTAAGTACATTCTTCCTCAACTTATGGATTATCAAGGGCAAGAACATGTATGTCCTTGTGAGGGTTCAGAAACTTTTCCTTCTCTCTTCCGGCGGGAGGAGCAAAGGTCTGATGAACCAGTGTTTGTAGATGGTTCTCGACATCAAGTTGATGGGAAGTATTGTACAGGCTATGCGATCTGGTATCCTAAGAGAGGTTATGCGATCCAGCATAAATTACCTGGTCATTACTCAGCACAAAGAGCAGAATTGCAAGCTGTCAAAACAGTGCTGGAATTGGATGAAAAGGAGAATAAGAATCCTTTAGTGATTTACACTGATTGTTCTTGGTTGACACGTTCATTGCTAGATTATTTGCCAATCTGGAAGAGAAGAGGTTTTGTAGATTCATCTAACAAGGCTCTTGTGTATAAAGACATGTTACAATCGATTATCGAGATTGCAGAAAGAAATCCTTTAGCTTATGCGATTATAAAGGTTCCCGCTCACAGGAAAGATGATAGTGAGTTGTCTGAAGGTAATAATTTGGCAGATATGTTGGCCAAAGAAGCAGCAATGAGAGGCGTAGAGATAGAACAGGAAAGGTCTAAATTGATTGTCGCAGCTGTCAGGAAAGATGATGATGTCACAAAGGTATCTTTTGCAGCAGAGCAGGCTAAAGATCCTTCTTTAGTGGCTCAAATGACAGATCCTAAATCTCCTTTTGTTTGCAAGGATCAAATGTTGTTTTACGAATTGAGAGGAATTCTGTATCCAGTAATTCCCAAACATTTACAAGTGGAATTTGTTAAATTCAATCATAGTAGTTTGGGACATTTGGGCCAGGAAAAGTTGCTAGAAGTTTTGAAGGAGAAGTTCTATTGGGAGAAAATGGAAGAAACAGTGCAGAATGTAGTTCAATCATGTTTGATTTGTGCACAGATAAATCCCAGGCCAAAGGGACAGAAGCCACCTCTGCAGAGAACTCCACCTGCAGATGGTCCTTGGTCTACATTGCAAATTGATTTTATAGGTCCATTGCCTATGGGTAAACAAGGTTTGAGATATGCATTGGTAGTGGTTGATGTTTTTTCAAAATGGGTAGAAGTTATTCCCTTGAGAAAAGATGATGCATTGAGTACGGCTAGGGCTCTAGTCAGTCATGTGTTTGCAACATGGGGAATTCCACAAAATTTATCCAGTGATAGAGGTACACATTTTATAGGAAAAGTGATGCAAGCAATGTGTAATATCATGGGAATTAAGCAACAATTCCATGTGCCTTATCACCCACAGTCAGCAGGCATTGTGGAAAGGATGAATAGGACAATTAAACAAAGAATTGCTAAAATGCTAATGGAAAAAGGAAATACTTGGGTAGATGCCATTCCTTTTGTTTTGATGGGTATTAGGAGCACTCCTAATGCAACTACTAAATACACTCCTTTTGAATTGATGACAGGAAGGAAAATGCCACTTTTGTTTCCTCAGGAGCCAAGATTGTCTACTCCACAGAGAGAGGCTATAGAAAAAACTAAATGGTTACAGTTGTTGCAGGAAAATTTGAATGCAATTTTGCCACATGCTGCATCTCATATGCAGAAAATGGTGCCACCTCATAATTCAAAATTTGTGAAAGGGGCATTAGTGATGGTCAAAATGTTTAAAAAACCAGGACCATGGCACAGTAATTGGGAAGGTCCTTTTGAAATTATTGATACATTGGGCCAAGTGATGATTAAAATTAAGAGACCTCAGATCTCTGCTAAAAATATTCGTAGGCAGCAGGAAATGTGGGTTCATGTAGATCAATGCAAATTGTATGTTACAAAATAATGATGCTGCATTTGTTTTGCAGGTATCATGTCTGGGCATAAATCCAAATGGAAGAAGATTAATCCAAAGAATGGATTAAAGGGGGATGCCTTGAAAGACAAAGCAACAGACGTTTTCTTGTTGTTTATTTTTTATGTGACTTTGATGACTTCGGTGATCCATTGTTTGACAGTGACAGTGCAAGCTGAAGAAACAAACTTAAACTCTGAAGTTTCGATGAAGGAAAAGACACTATCCAGAGGAAAAGGCTATTCTTATGAAGAGTTTTTTAAAGAAAGCACTGTAGATACCACAAATGACATTGTAGGATGTTTTTGCCTAGGGTCAGATAATGATTGTTGTTTACAATTGTTTTTCCAACATAACACAAATATAGGTGTCCAAGCAGTGATAGAATCTAGAAATGTATTCACTAAATTGACAGGACAATATATCCATAATGAAATAACAGGAAATATGAATTGTAGTTTAACTGAATTTAATTTCTGGTATGTACAAATCAAGGGCAATGACTCAGCAGTTTGGTCTGGAAATTTTACTAAAGGAACTGGAAGTGAGTATATGAAAGGGGAAAATGGGGAAAAGGATGTTTTATTGTCCGAAGGTGTAATGGTATTCTTATTTCCTGATAGTAATGCCATTAAAAGTGATGCTGAAGGAGATATTAATAGATTTTGGAGATTTCAAATATCCAGAGGAGAGGTAGTAGCAAATATAAAAGTTAATTTGACCGTGACAAATATAGAGTATCCAGAGATTAAAGTTATGCCACGTTCTTTAGAAATCAGAGAAGGATATAAGGATATACAATTGATATGCAATACTAGTGTATTGTTACCTCCAAATGCAACTTTAACATGGAGTAAAAATAATGAATTTCTAGGAAATTTTTATAAGGGTAATATCCATGTGATTAATCAAGGTGCTAAAGGTAGTGTAAAATGGATAAATTCTAAATTGGTTTATTCTTTTAATGAAGTGGCTATGGAGGATAATGGAACCTATAAATGTTGTATTAGTTTACAAGGATTTCCTACTAAATGTGATATGACTCAAATCACAGTAAAATCTCCTGAAAGGACCATTTGTAATGATAAAAAATTCTACAAGGCAAGTCCTTTTCAATTCAATCATTTCCAGACCAAGCCACTGTTAAGAGAAGGTAGATTTGTGATAATTGTTTGGAAGTTTAATATTTCAAGTTGGAAAATTTCCACAAGATATCCAATATGCCAAAATTATCTTGCAAATTCGATACATGGAATGGAACAATGGTTTGAAAATAGTTTTGAAACTTTCCCTAGGAACAAACGAGGTATTCTAGAAGGTATTTTAGGAGGCGCAGGAACCATTGGTGCCATAACTAACAGCTTGGATGTAAAAACTTTGAAATCTGATTTGGAAACAGTGGGTTTGTTAGGAGGTAAAGGATTAAAGGTGCAAAGGAATATAAACCAATTGATGGAGCATATGATAATACAAACTGCATCTGTATTAGGTTCTTCTGTATCACATTTGCAAGATATAGCTTTAATGTTGATTGATAGTGAACAGAAATCACAGTTGGCAAGGATATGTTTGGAAACCCAAACTGAATATTCAACAAATTTTAAAATTATAGCACAGGCTTTCCAAGGAGGAATAACACCTCTAGGAATACTACGAAATTTACCTAAGAAATATAAATATGCGTTAAATCATATAGATTTGTGGATTAATAAATGGTACGGATGCAATCAGTATGAATGCATTAGTACATCGATGATACCAATAGCGGGGAAAGAACAAATTTTAGTGCCTGTGACTATATTAGGGGTTCCAGTGAGTAATACACAATTATTGTATTATCAAATGTTTTATAATGATTTTGCCATGGATGAAAACAGTGATAATGTTGATCAATTAGATTTATCATCGTGTTTGCATTTTCAATCAAAGGTTATTTGTTTGCCTAATCAGGGAAAATCTATTTATCATTCATGTTATCACAATCAGAGTCTGTGTACTGCAAGGATTGAAAGGGTTAACACTCACACTGATCTAATCACACACGTGGAACAAAGAAAGATATGTTTTCAAGTAATGTCCAGTGAAGAAATGGTTAAAGGGCATTTTAAATCGTGTGTTCATTCAGAGAAGTTAGTTAGAGGTTTGTACTGTGTAGAAGGGGACATAAATGCAGTTAGTTTAAATGATCTAAGAATTAATATCACATCTTTGATATCTGAAGATGTTGATAGTCTCCCTATACAATATAATGTCTCACAAATAAATGAATTTCCCTGGGATAAATGGACACAAGAAATAATTAAAGACAAAGGATTGTTGTTAACCCTGACTAAAGAGTTGCATGCGGCAGAAATTAAATTTAACCATCAGCAAGGAATATTGGAAAATGTAGAACATGATTTTATCACATTTTCTAGTACGTCTTTTTGGAATAGTTTGAAAAAATCGATAAGAACTTTAGGGAATACTTCAGTGTTATCAGCTGCAGGAAATTTATTATTACATCCTATATTCCTTTTGTTTATTATAATAATATTTTGTATTATATGTCAAATACTTTTAGCATTTAGAATTAGGAAATTTTATAGACTAATCAAAATAGAAATTAGGGAAATGGAATTGTATATCAGAACTATAATTCAAAGGAAATTAAGACAATTGATTAATGTGGACAGAGATCTTGTAGATAGAGGAGCTTTGCCAAATCTTCATAGACCAGTATGAATGGATACGAATGTGACGTGAATGGGAATTATGTATGATTTTAAAATATTATAATATTTTCAAGGGGGAGATATGAAATATTATATTTTGATAAAGTTTAATTGACAAGGATCCTGTTGATTAGACTTATGTCTGAGGTTATTTAATTAGTGGAAGTAATCTCCCATTTGGAAATATTAGAAGGTGAACCAGGGTTGTATGGGGATATGGTTTTGCTTCCAGTCTAGTACAAGAATCTTTGTCATCATTTCTCTGTCTTAAAAGTTGTTATGCCACTCCAACCCCCCATGGTAACAGGAGATACTGTCTCCCCCACAAGGTAGCTAGCCATCTGGCTTCTATTATTGAGGGTTGGAGGATGGGAAATTCCTTTGCCAGCACTGGACAAAGCAGCCTGTTTAACTCTTTCAAACCTTGAATAGGAGTTACCCAAGAATTCTAACAAGAATGTATTTGTACAATAACTATAGCATCTTTAGAATAGTGAGTTATATGTAAGAACATATATATAGTTAGTAATGAGTAGATAGTTTATAATGAGTACATTTGTTTAGTATAAGCTTATATGTGTTAGCAAATAGAACTAAGTATCATTTGAATCAACCAATCAGAAGGCAGCTTGGAATCTGATACGTCAGAAGTTCGGGTTGTTATTTAGATAAGGAGAAGGGGGGTTGAGCGAGCACACACACGCTGGTCATTCTTAGATGGACTTTGGACTGAGCACACACACCTAAGTCCTACTATTCTCACAAACATTTCAAGACAAAGAAACTTTATTTAATTCTTATTTTATTTAAGATCTTTAATAACTCTTTTATTTTACTTAGAAGACTTGTACTATAGACTTTGTATATTTATAAGCTGAAACAATAAACCTCATTAAAAGGTGATTTTTGTTCAACGCCTATCTCTGACTGGAGAACAAAGACATTTGCTGGAAAAATTCACAAAAGCTTCTATTTAACAGTGTGAGAATAGGGTTAGGTTTTGATGTAGTAAATTATCAGTACATTTTACCGATATTTTATTAACGAAAAATACCACTTTAACCACTTCCATACTGCGGTAATTGAAATTTACGCCCTGTTTGTGGCTGCTTATTCCTGGCAGGGCATAGATTTCAATTACCGTGCCACGCAGACCCGCTCTCTCTTGTTGCTTCTGTCAACCTCTCCCTCGCTGTAGGCCCCTTGCTCTGCTGTCGCTATGACGGTAGAGCTCTGTGAGCCGTTCAGGAGCCAATTTAATTGGCTCCTGATCCCTTCATCAGGATCACTGGGAGCCAATCGCAAATAAGACCTAGTTTAAATGGGACGCTATGTGTATGGGGAGGTGTGTGGTCTCTTACCGCATATAACTTGTGGCTGTGTCCGCCTCCGTTCCTTGTAACTTCTCCAGTGTATGCGGCGGCATAGTATTGAAGCTGTGAGGGCGCCCTTTGACCCTCACGATGACACTGTACGCAGTATGTTAGGTCGGCTCTGTGCTAGTGCTCTTCTATGACAAGAGGGGAGCGCCAGTGCAGAGCCGACCTAGCGTACTGCATACAGCGTCAGCGTGAGGGTCAAAGGGCGCCTTCACAGCTTCAATACTATGCCGCCGCATACACCAGAGAAGTTACAAGGAACGGAGGGGGATGCAGCCACAAGGGAGGTGTGGTAAGAGACCACACAACTCCCCATACCTCCCCATACACATAGCGTCTACCCCTCTCCCTCCCAAAAAGAATCCCTAGCACATAATTCTCACCCCAAAAGAATAATAGACTGGTGCCGCAACTGCGCCTGCGCTGGAGCCAGGGAAGGTAAATATTGCAGATGCTACTGCGCCTTCGCCACAGCACGACAATTGTCGGCTGTGGTTTCAGGGGGGTGGGTTCAAACCCGGCCACCGTGGGACGAAGGAGGAGGTGTGAAGCCTTAATAGGATCCAGAGGCTTTCCCCTCCCACGGTAAGTACCCCCCAGGGGCACTTTTTTATGTTACAAAGTCTCTTTAAATTTCTGTAATTTGTGGCCTGTAAGTCTTATGACTATCGATCAAAGATATAGTATAAAAGTAAAGCGTTCAATTTGCAGCAAAAAAAAATAAATTTCTCGATTACAATAAATTTTCCATAGACATGCATTATCGTCTTTAAAAAAAA
This sequence comes from Hyperolius riggenbachi, assembly GCF_040937935.1. Taxonomy (NCBI): domain Eukaryota; kingdom Metazoa; phylum Chordata; class Amphibia; order Anura; family Hyperoliidae; genus Hyperolius; species Hyperolius riggenbachi. The sequence continues at coordinate 429,191,934 of NC_090646.1, forward strand.
ATAAAATTGCATGGTAGTGATTTTGATGTTTTGACGCACATAGCAAATCTTCAGTTAACATACATATCCCCTTAAAAGGACAATCAAGAATGACTTAGGCTCCCTGCATACTGCATGCGGAAATTGCAAATCGGAAACGGAATCGGACTCGCAAAAACGCATTTGCAGTGTGCAGGGAGCCTTAAACATTGATTACTGTAATATTAGGGTTTCGAGCCTAAGTTGGCTCTTCCTCAGGCCTTAAATATCAGTACAAAAATGATCAAACTAAAACAGACTAAAACAGAAATACATATATACAGTACATGATTAAAATCCGTAGCTGCACACATATACATTTACGCTCAAGTTGCACATACTGTACACATACCTAAAAAATATCCACACGATGTACACATATATACCCTACATTTACCCATATGCTATACACACATACCCTACACTTATACACACGCTGTTCATATATACTATATACCCTACATTTCACCACACACTACACCCACATATACCTTACACTTACCCACATGCTACACACACACACCCTACATTTACCCACATAACACACACATATACCCTATACTTATCCACATTCTATACACACATATACCCTACATGTACCCACATGCTACACACATATATACCATACACTTACCCACATGTTACACACCCTTATACCCTGCATTTCACCTCACATATACTTTACACTTACCCACATGCTACACACACACACACGCACGCACGCACGCACGCACGCACGCACACACACACACACACACACACACACACACACACACACACACACACACACACACACACACACACACACACACACACACACAGCACTTACTGACACATATACCCTACATGTATCCTCATCCTGTACACACATATTCCCAACAGTTACCCACATGCTATACACCTACTGTATTTACCCTACACAATTTATACCTTATGCTTACCATATGCACACCATACCATACTAGGCTAGCACATATATGATACACTTACACACATACACTTACAAGCACATATATGTTACACTTACACACATATACCCTACATTTATGCACACGCTATAAACATATACACCCCAGTTTTATACGTGATGCTCACATATACCCTAAACTTTCTCACACAGTGTACACACACATAAGTCAGACACTTACCCACATGCTCACAAGATTTTGAAGATCTCTCTAGATTCACCTCTGTATTATATCCTTATATACATGTTGGACAACCCTGCACTGTAAACTGTCCTACATCGCGTACTTTGCTTCAACTTTAACCATGTCCAATAGACACCAACCTTCTTGCAGTTTTTGCTACATTCTGTTGTCCTCCGATTTTCACTGTGCCCAACGTGAACTAATCTGCTAATATCTGTACAAATATTTACCTTATTATTTCAAAGGCTTTCTTTAAAAAAAAAGGCATTGATGTTTTACTGTATTAGGCAAGCAAGATTATTTATAATTTAAATGTATTTATTATTTAAACTTTTTAAAAGTTACAGTATATACAGTACTACACAGGTAGAAAGACTAATTAAATGTGGCCTCTGGTTATTCTTCTAGTAACGGCAGTATACAGTATGTTTTATTGTCATAATCCATGCTGACTATTTATGATTCCTAGCTGCAAGTAGAAATATTGTTGCTGGTTAGTTACTCTGATTGAATATACTGATATAGTGACCCCCTGTTCAATTAATCTTCCTCCTGAGTTTTCTCACTGGAGATTTTTTTTACACCTTATCAATAACATTCCCTTTTAAGCTCCCAACAAGGAAGAAATTATTCAAATTAATATTAATATTGTTTATTTACCTACTGTGTACTACGTTTTTAGTTGCTAGGTACTGAAAAGTTATTTTATAGATAAAATGAAATAATATTTCCTGGGAGATAGAGATGTCGCGAACCTCCGATTTTAGGTTCGCGAACCCTGTTCGCGAACCTCTGCAAAAGGTTCGGTTCGCGAAAAAGTTCGCGAACCGCAATAGACTTCAATGGGGAGGCGAACTTTGAAAATTTTAAAAAATTTTACCAGCTGGAAAAATGATATAAAACATGTTTCAAGAGCTCTAATACCTGGAAGCACACCTGATTGAGTGAAATACACATCACTGCTGGAGGACCCTCCCTCCTCCAAGCAAAGCCCTTATACCATTTGACTCAGTTGTCTGCCTACACTAATTAGTTATGGGACAGCTGCTACACACTCTGCTAGGGAGATTTTAATTAGCCTCTTGTGGGTCCCCTCCTCCCACCCCCCACCCTTCTGCCTATTCCCTCCTACTGGAGGGAGGAGGGTCTCATCTGCCAGGGAATTATACTATTTCAAAAACTAGTTTACATCATACCATGGCTGGGAAGCGAACCCAGATCTCACTGTGTGGTGGGCAAGTCACCCTAACCACTGTACCACTACAGTAGTAACTGAAGCTGGCCTAAAATTTACCATTTATGCTCAATGCAATAGAAACATTAGGTTGCTTAAAGGGAACATGCTTGTTCAGAGGCTGTAGCTAAAAGTATTAGAGACACAGGATCAGCAGGCGATTCAGGCAACTGGTATTATTTTAAAAGGAAAAATCCATATCCTTCTCCATTTAGGTTCCCTTTAAGGATTTGTAGCATAAAAGCCAACTCACATTGGCTGGGATTTGAACCTGGGTCTCACTGTGTGGTGGGCAAGCAGCCTAACCACTGTACCACAACAGTAGTAACTGAAGCTGGCCTAAAATTTACCATTTATGCTCAATACAAGAGAAAAAGTAGACAAGACAAATAACATTTATATCACACTTTTCTCCTGGCGGACTCAAAGCACCAGAGCTGCAGCCACTAGGGCATGCTCTATAGGCAGTAGCAGTGTTAGGAAGACTTGCCTAAGGTCTCCTACTGAAAAGGTGCTGGCTTACTGAACAGACAGAGCTGAGATTTGAACTCTGGTCTCCTGTGTCAGAAGCAGAGCCCTTAACCATTACACCATGCTGCCACTGCTTACGGATATGTAGCCAGACAACACCAGTTGCCTGAATCGCCTGCTGATCCTGTGTCTCTAATACTTTTAGCCACAGCCCCTGAACAAGCATGCAGATCAGGTGCTCGGACTGAAGTCAGACTGGATTAGCTGCATGCTTGTTTCAGGGTGTGATTCAGCCACTATTGCAGTCACAAAGATCAGTTGGACTGCCAGGCAACTGGTATTGTTTACAGGAAACATCCATATAACTCTCAGTTAAGGTTCCCTTTAAGCAACCTAATGTTTCTATTGCATTGAGCATAAATGGTAAATTTTAGGCCAGCTTCAGTTACTACTGTAGTGGTCCAGTGGTTAGGGTGACTTGCCCACCACACAGTGAGGTCTGGATTTGATTCCCAGCCAATGTGAGTTGGTTTTTATGCTACAAATCCTTAAAGGGAACCTAAACGGAGAAGGATATGGATTTTTCCTTTTAAAATAATACCAGTTGCCTGAATCGCCTGCTGACCCTGTGTCTCTAATACTTTTAGCCACAGCCCCTGAACAAGCATGCAGATCAGGTGCTCTGACTGAAGTCAGACTGGATTAGCTGCATGCTTGTTTCAGGGTGTGATTCAGCCACTATTGCAGTCACAAAGATCAGCTGGACTGCCAGGCAACTGGTATTGTTTACAGGAAACATCCATATCACTCTCAGTTAAGGTTCCCTTTAAGCGACCTAATGTTTCTATTGCATTGAGCATACATGGTAAATTTTAGGCCAGCTTCAGTTACTACTGTAGTGGTCCAGTGGTTAGGGTGACTTGCCCACTACACAGTGAGATCTAGGTTCGATTCCTAGCCATGGTATGATGTAAACTGGTTTTTTAGATAGTATAATTCCCTGGCAGATGAGACCATCCTCCCTCCGGTAGAAGGGTAGGAGAGTAGGAGGGAGGAGGAGGGGACCCACAAGAGGCTAATTAAAATCTCCCTAGCAGAGTGTGTAGCAGCTGTCCCATAACTAATTAGTGTAGGCAGACAACTGAGTCAAATGGTATAAGGACCTTGCTTGGAGGAAGGAGGGTGGGTGGGCCTCCAGCAGTGAGACCAGTGTGTTTGGCAATAATGTGTCTGCTGACAGTGATATGGAGGGTCAAAGTTTTGCTCAATAGAGCATTATAGGGCGAATCGAACTTCCGCAAAAGTTCACCTGATGCAGGCGAACGCGAACCCCCAAAGTTCGCCTGGAACCGTTCGCAGGCGAACCGTTCGCGACATCTCTACTGGGAAATAAGTTAATTGAATAAGGGCTATTGTGGGCTATTTGATGTGTATATCCTAATTTAGTTTGTAGTAGACTCATCTTATTTTCAATTCATTTTCAGTATAGTTAACAAGATTAATTTAAACTTTTTAAAAGTTGTTTCCGTCAATTAAGTTTTTGTATTCTCCAGAGTGTCTGTGTTGGCAGATCCTTGGCTTCCTCTTGGTATGTAGTCAAACTTCCTCATGCACTTTGGACTGAGCCTTTACTGCTTGCACACGTAGCAACAAACATTCTTCCAGGCAGAACCCATATGTTCCATTGTGTCAGAAGCTCCAAGTTAAGCTGTCAGGCTTGTCTGGTCACCTGCTATGAGTCAGGCTGTATGCCCATATGACTGACCTATAGCCCAGCCAGACGGGTATCTGGAAGGGTGCAGGCATGGCACAGTGTCCCAGGTGACCTCCCTCTTCAAACAACAGGGGGGGCCCACAGAGCTGCTGCTGACAGCATTCCTTGGTCTAAGGGAGTAACAATCATCCAGCAGCCTGGCCCTCTCAGCCTTTGTCATATATCTGCATTAGAAGCTATTGAGAGGTGAGCTCCGAACTTTTCCCTCACGCCCTACCACAGATCATATCTCATTCCCCTGAGATAGCAGCAGATTCTCCTGGTCTGGAGGTTACAAGGTCTCCTATTAATTCCCCCCTCTGGCATTCACACATTCATCAGTCTTATCTCAATATGCTGTTTACTTACTTTTATTTATGACACTCTCTGCACTTTAACCATTATCCTGCTGGCATCTCTGTGGCCAGTTTTAACAACTTCTTTATTGTACAGTGTACCTCAATAGTTAAAATACATTATATTTCTAGCTCAGTACTATCTACTGATATTTAATAGATTGTCAGGCTTTTATTATGTTATAATCAATGCTGCAAATGTTTCATTGCTTTCATTCATATGAGAGTGGTGGCTGCCATATTTATTTCCTTTTAAACAATACCAGTTGCCTGGAAGTCCTGCTGATCTTTCTGGTCACTAGGGTCTAAATCACACACCTGAAACAAGCATGCAGCTAATCTTGTTAGATGTGTCGTAGACATTTTATCTGCATATTTCTTCAGGGTCTATGGCTTAGGCAGGGATCACACTTGTCTTTCAGTTTTCAGCTCGTGTTTTTCTGCATACGTTTTCTGCACACCAAGTTTCTATGCAGAAAAACATGTGCGTTTTTTTTTTCTGTCTAAGAATAACACATTAAGTGTGAACTAGCCCTTTGATTAACATGAGTTCTTCTGTGCAGAAAACGCATATGAAAACAGTCAAGTATGTTTCCTGCCTTAAAGGTTTAGAGGCAGAGGATCAGAAGGATAGCCTAATTTATTTCATAGTGACTGTTACATTCTGGTATTTGTGTGTGCGTGTGTGTTCTGAATGCATGAAGCGGTTACCCTGTCCAAAAAGGTTAGGCAGGATGTTGTTGATTGTAGATGTGTGTGTGTATGTGTCTATGTGTGTGTATGTGTATGTGAGGAAATGCGGAAAAGCGAGCGAGGCGGCTGACTCCGCGTTCAACATGGCAGCTGGCGCGCAGTCAGAGCGTGGAGAAACTGCCGCATGCTCAAACGACAGGGCGGCGGATTCCGCGTCCAATGCGGCAAGTTGCACGCATAGGCCTGCTCCTCTCAGTAATGCGGAATGCGGAGAAAACGACGCACGCACAGACAGCGGTGCGGCGGTTTCCGCATCCAACACAGCAGAAACATTACAACACATGACTGGTGTGGCTGGGACTGATAGTCCACACTGGTTTAGGAGGACGCGCGCGCGCGCAGAGAGGCAGGGCCTTTATGGCAGTCAGAAGGGGGTCAGCTGACCAAGCCGGTCAGCTGACAATTTCAGCAACTTTCATTGGTCCAGCACTTAGGGGAGGTGCTGGAGAGCGCTAGTGTATATATACTGGGTGCTGGTCATTCATCTGGTGTCTGCCGTTGCGATCACTACGTGGTAGCACTCAGACCTTGTCAGTATCTGTGTTTATTAGACATTTTCATAGGTGTTGATGATCATGGAGCTCACACCTTAGCCTAGGAATTCTGTACCATCTGTATTATTGTTATTATCTAGTCCAGTTCCTGGAGTGTGAGAATCTTGGAGCTCACACTCAAGTCTAGGCATTGTTGATTATCTGTTATGACCTTCTGCCTTCCTGACCATTCTTCTGATCTCTGATTTTGTACCTTTGTCTTTCTGATACCTTGTTGCCAAACTCTGCTAGTCCCAGGATTCTGCATCTGTCTCCTGTCTCTCTACTGTATCTGTCCGTGTGTTTACGACCTGGCCTGTCCGACCTCGAGAGCTATCTCCCCTGTTAAGAGATAGTTCACAGATCTGTTAGTGACACTGCCCATTGGTGTCACTCTCGTTCTGTCCTTCCCACTCTCTCAGCCTGGCTCCGCCCCTTGGGGAGCATCAGACCTGTGGAAGGAATCCGATCCAGAGCAGTTGCTCTTACTGTCTAGCACCTATCTTATAGGTGCTTTCCTCAAAGTATTACTGTTGCACCAAACACTCTCATCTCTCAGGTGTCCAGAGGTTAGAAGATGTATCTGATTATCGGTGATACTGCAGATCATCAATAATCGGGTATATATCTGTATTCTTGGTGATACTGCAGATCACCGGTAATCAGACCCTCTCTGTTTTACACCGATCGTTACAGAACGGCAGACCAAAAATGCAAATGGACGCACACACTGACCGTCTGGGCGCACTTACCACTTCGGTGGACTCCATCAATCAAGTGCTGAGTAACCACAAAGCTATGATTGACGCTTTGTCCGGTTCATTACGTACCCTCCAGACGGCAGTGGACGAGGTGTGATCCCCTCCTAGCACAGACATACATACGTATGCCTGTACCTGAAAAATTTTCTGGTCACAGATCTGACTTTCGAAATTTTAGGAGTAGAGTGTTGTCATATTTTGAGTTAAGATCTAGATCTTCAGGAACCATGACCCAAAGGGTCATGTTTATTAAGACTTTGTTATCGGGCGGCTCCCAGACCTGGGCATACAGTTTACCCGCTGGAGATTTAGCTTTAACTTCCGTAGACAAATTTTTTAAGGCTATGGCAGTAATTTACGACGATCCAGACATTGCCTCGACTTCTGAGCGGAAGCTCAAGTTGTTGTGTCAAGGCAGGAGTCCGGTCGAGGAGTATGCTGCCGAATTTAGGAGGTGGTCAGTTTCAGCCAGGGGGGACACCTATGCCTTTTTAGATTGTTTCTTATCAGGATTATCAGATGAGGTCTCCGATCTTATGTCAGCCTGAACCTAAAACCGTCGATGAGGCCATTTCATCGGCAATCAGGATTGATCGCAGATTACGTTATCAAAAGCAGACCCGGGGTAGAAACAATGTTAAAATGGTGTCCTACGCTGCGCCTCCGGTGACTCCACCTCCTCCAGTTTCACCTCCTCCAGAGCCAATGCAGATTGGTCGGTCAAAACTGTCCCAAGTGGAGCGGAGACGCAGGATTTCTGAGCAGTTGTGTCTTTATTGTGCAGAGAGGGGTCATAGAGTACGAAATTGCCCTAAAAAGTCGGGAAACGCCAATGCCTAGGAGTAGTTGGGGGTAATACCCTAGGCGCACAGCTCTTACCCCTAGAGGATAAGCGGTTACTCCTTCCTTGTATGTTCGAATGGGGGGATAAATCTGAAGTTTCTAAGGCCTTTATTGATTCAGGCTCAGCGGCTAATTTTATGGATTACGAATTTGCCAAGAAATTGGGTGTTCCACTCACCCCGGTCAAACCACCTCTGCAGGTTACGGCAGTGGACGATTCCCCCTTACAGCGTAACCATCCGCTGTCTCAGACACTGGAGGTGGAAGTCACTATAGGGGTGCTGCATAGAGAGAAATTGCAGTTTTTTGTATTGCGCATGACAACCTCCACAATCATCCTTGGCATGCCGTGGTTACACCTTCACTCCCCTCAGATAAATTGGGCTACCGGTCAGTTAACGAGCTGGTCAGCCCACTGTTTTCATCATTGTTTAGTGAAGGTGACCTTAGGCCAGACCAGGATTCATGTGGAGGGTGTTCCGGAACAATATGCGGAGTTTTCGGACGTGTTTTGTCCCAAAGCTGCCGACAAACTACCTCCGCATCGCCCTTTCGATTGTCCGATTGATCTCCGATCAGGTTGTATGCCCCCTAGAGGTCATCTCTACAATTTGTCTGGGCCAGAAAAGGTGGCCATGCAAGAGTATATCCGTGAAAACCTAGCTAAAGGTTTAATTCGTCCTTCCCGGTCGCCTGCCGGAGCAGGGGTTTTTTTTGTAAAGAAAAAAGACGGAGGCCTTCGGCCATGCATTGATTACCAGGACTGAATAAAATCACTGTTAAAAATCGTTATCCGTTACCTTTGATAGACGATTTATTTACTCAAGTCACCAATGCTAAGATTTTTTCAAAATTGGATTTGCGAGGTGCATACAATCTGGTGCGGATCAGAGAGGGCGATGAATGGAAGATGGCCTTTAACACACCCGACGAGCATTACGAGTATCTGGTGATGCCCTTCGGGTTGTGTAACGCCCCAGCCGTCTTCCAGGAACTCATTAATGAAGTTTTCAGGGAGGTGTTGGGTAAATTTGTCCTAATATACCTGGACGATATATTGATCTTCTCAGACAACCTCTCTGAGCACAGGGCTCATGTCAAATTCGTGCTACACAAACTCAGACAAAACAGGCTTTATGCTAAATTGGAGAAATGCATTTTTGAGGTGACATCTGTCGCTTTTCTGGGATACATAATTTCCACCTCTGGCCTTTCTATGGACCCCGCCAAAGTCTCTGCTGTCCTGGAATGGCCCCAACCAGTAGGACTCAAATCTCTTCAGAGATTTCTAGGGTTTGCGAATTACTATAGAGGGTTCATAAAGGGGTACTCCACAGTCATAGCACCCCTCACCAGTCTCACTAAAAAAGGGGCAGATACCAACCATTGGTCCCCCGAACAGAGCCGGGACAAAGTCCTCCAGCACCCAAGGCTGAGACACCAAAGTGCGCCCCTCCATCCCTCCGACCTCAGCTGTCACACACTGATTGCTATTGGACTAAGAGGGCCACAGGGCCCACAACCTACCCAACACCTTCATCTCTAGTTATCTGGCTTGCAGTCTCTGCCATGTATCCCCTTTTCTTATTTCTTTCTGCTTAATACACAATTAGGAATGACAGCTGAATGAATTGTGCGCCCCCTCCCACACTGCGCCCTGAGGCTGGAGCCTCTCCAGCCTATGCCTCGGCCCGGCCCTGCCCCCGAAGCTCTGCCCGCTTTCTCCACTTTGAAAGAACTGTTTTGCTCTGCACCCATATTGAGGCACATGGACACCTCTTATCCATTCATTGTAGAGGTTGACGCCTCAGAGGTTGGAGTAGGGGCTGTGCTGTCTCAACGCTCTGGGCTGCAGGGAAGATTGCACCCGTGTGCCTATTTCTCTCGAAGGTTTTCTCCAGCAGAGAAAAACTACGATATAGGCAACAGGGAGCTCTTAGCCATTAAATTGGCTTTTGAGGAATGGCGTCACTGGTTAGAAGGAGCAGAACATACGATTACAGTCTACACTGATCACAAAAATTTGGAATACATTGAGGGGGCTAAGAGATTGAGTCCCCGTCAGGCTCGGTGGTCACTGTTTTTCTCGAGATTTAGATTTGTAATTACGTACACTCCAGGTAGTAAAAACATTAAGGCGGAGGCCTTGTCCAGATGTTTTGAGCCGGAGACAGCACAGACCTCAGAACCTGAAACCATTGTTCCACAAAAGGTGGTACTGGGAGCCACAGAAACTTGGAAAGACTGGACGGAGACTTTAGGTCCCTTCCAGCAGGATGTCCCTGAGGGAAAGCCTGAAGGGATTGTGAAAAGCAATTTGGAAAAAGCTTTTCAAAGTCAGAAAGGTCAAGCTGACAAGAAACGATCCTTAGAGTGGAAGTTCCAACCAGGAGATCTGGTCTGGGTGTCCACACGTCATTTAACCCTGAAACAACCCTCGCCCAAGTTAGGTCCCAGGTTTGTGGGCCCTTTTTCTGTGACCAGGAAGATCAACAATGTTACTTATGCCGTCGATCTTCCTGCTAGCATGCGTGGTGTAAGATCTTTTCATGTGTCCCTGCTTAAACCAGCAGTCCATGTGGGTACCACTCCTCCTCCTCCTGTCATGGTAGACGACCAACCTGAGTATGAAGTAGAGAAAATTTTAGATTCACGAGTAGTGCAGGACTCACTACAGTATCTAGTGCACTGGAAGGAGTATGGTATGGAGGAGAGAACATGGGTACCTGAGGGTCGCATGCATGCGGACAAATTAAGAAGGGAATTCCACACTTGATATCCCGAGAAGCCTCGTAGGATTTGTCCGGAGTCCACTCCTCAGGAAGGGGGGGGGGTACTGTGAGGAAACGCGAAAAAGCCACCGCTAATACTCAGAGTGAGGCGGCTGACTCCGCGTTCAACATGGCAGCTGGCGCGCAGTCGGAGCACGGAGAAACCGCCGCATGCTCAAACGACAGGGCAGCGGATTACGCGTCCAATGCGGCAAGTTGCACGCATAGGCCTGCTCCTCTCAGTAATGCGGAATGCGGAGAAAACGCCGCGTGCACGGACAGTGGTGTGGCGGTTTCCGCATCCAACACAGCAGAAACATTACAACACATGACTGGTGTGGCTGGGACTTTATGGCAGTCAGAAGGGGGTCAGCTGACCAAGCCGGTCAGCTGACAATTTCAGCAACTTTCATTGGTCCAGCACTTAGGGGAGGCGCTGGAGAGCGCTAGTGTATATATACTGGGTGCTGGTCATTCATCTGGTGTCTGCCGTTGCGATCACTACGTGGTAGCACTCAGACCTTGTCAGTATCTGTGTTTATTAGACAGTTTCGTAGGTGTTGATGATCATGGAGCTCACACCTTAGCCTAGAAATTCTGTACCATCTGTATTATTGTTATTATCTAGTCCAGTTCCTGGAGTGTGAGAATCTTGGAGCTCACACTCAAGTCTAGGCATTGTTGATTATCTGTTATGACCTTCTGCCTTCCTGACCATTCTTCTGATCTCTGATTCTGTACCTTTGTCTTTCTGATACCTTGTTGCCAAACTCTGCTAGTCCCAGGGTTCTGCATCTGTCTCCTGTCTCTGTACTGTATCTGTCCGTGTGTTTACGACCTGGCCTGTCCGACCTCGAGAGCTATCTCCCCTGTTAAGAGATAGTTCACAGATCTGTTAGTGACACTGCCCATTGATGTCACTCTCGTTCTGTCCTTCCCACTCTCTCAGCCTGGCTCCGCCCCTTGGGGAGCATCAGACCTGTGGAAAGAATCCGATCCAGAGCAGTTGCTCTTACTGTCTAGCACCTATCTTATAGATGCTTTCCTCAAAGTATTACTGTTGCACCAAACACTCTCATCTCTCAGGTGTCCAGAGGTTAGAAGATATATCTGATTATCGGTGATACTGCAGATCATCAATAATCGGGTATATATCTGTATTCTCGGTGATACTGCAGATCACCGGTAATCAGACCCTCTCTGTGTTACACCGATCGTTACAGTGTGTGTGCGTGGGGGGGCGCAATTTTAGTATTTGCCATGGGCGCTGTCTTACCTAGTTATGCCACTGAGCCCAGCCCTAACGCCTGCAAAGACTCCTGCCTAATATAAACTACAATATCCTGCAGGCAGATGTAGCATACAATCTGACAGACAGCAATCACCAAACACAGCAATGAGCAATGCAAACACAATAAACTTAATAGTCACCTGACTCCTATAGGGTGAGGGAGTCCAGATGACGGCAAAGATAGCAGGCTGTGGTAGAAGTATTCAATCACTAAGCAGATGCGTGGTCGATAACAGGCCAGAGTCAGTCCAGGCAGAGTTCATGCAAGTCCTTTAAAAAGCAGGGGTCGATCCAGGCGGCAATCAGGAAAATCCAGGTACTAGCTGAGTCGGCAACGGGTAATCCAATAGAGAAGCGTGGTCAGGGACAGGCAGAGGTTGGCAACGATAAGGCAACTAAAAGAAGCTAGTCAAGAGACAGACACAAGTCGGCAGCAAGACAGGCAACTTGGTGTGAACGCAGTCTCAGCAACAAGCCCAGCATAGGCTATCACGGGTGATAACTGAGGGCGCTCACCTTACTTTTATACCAGAACTAACCAATCAAAATAAAGGGAATTTCAAAGTAACCAATAGCTAAGGGGCGTGTCAGCAGGCCAGCTGACATGCCATGCATCCACGCAGGCACTGTTTACAGCAGCAGAGTGCGTACTGAGGACGCGTCCGCCGCCTAGCCAATGTGAGTTGAGCACTCTGCACTCCACTGACATCAGAGCCTCGCTGAGATCCAGAGGCTTGCACCTCAGCATGGATTTTGGCGTTCTACCGCCATAGGCGGCGAGATCTTACATTAGCATTAATTTGCTTGTTTTATTGTTTATGATACTGTCAATCAATTTACGGAGATCGGATTATATATTGGGAAAGTAACCCTAACCATCCAATAGAGTCAATATTTTAATATGTCAAAAACTGCACTGCCTGTCCAAAAAAAAGCCACATACTCTCTCTAACACCCAACCACCTTTAGCTTTGATTATAACACACAATCACTGTGGCATCATTTAGATGAGCTTCTGCAATGCTACAACATCTATTTCCATCTTGAGTGACTTTTTAATTTTTTGCCAAGATGAAAGATGATGGGAGAGTTGGAAAGCTGTGCAAATTATTTTCCATTTGCCCAGCTTTAAATCCAAAGATTCTTGAAGTGGTCTGAATGTCAGCATTTCTACTTTGCTCTTAAAGATTCCTCACAGCTTGAAAGCTACTATCCCAGAATTGTTTTTTAGCAGAACATCACTGAAATGGTTAAGCAAAGCACTTTGTCCTGCTATTCAGCTTCAAATCCGCATCCAAACTGGAGATAACAGTATCTTTATGTGTGTAAACACAGTGAAACAAGTGAAAAGGAGCTCTCTGTGAAGCTCTCTGTGCTTCAAACACACAAACAGCTCAGAACAGCTAATTAGAAGAGGTTAATATATAATAAAAGGCAGTTTGAATAAAATGCAATGGCATGTTTCAGGGCAAGATAAACTACACCTTGGAACCTTGTAATTTGTAAACAGACAATATTACTTATGCACAAAAGCAAATATGATAACTGTATGAGTAATAAAAAGTAGGAAAACACATTTTTATTGAATGTTATGTCAGAGTTTCAGACCATTTAAATGGGGTTAAGATCTGGACTCTGTGGTTGACAATTTAGGTGTGACATTGATGCCACATGCTCTCTGAACAACTCTTTCACAATTTGAACCCAATGAATACTGGCATTTTAATCTTGGTATCTGTCCGTGACATCAGGGAAGAAGAAATTCAGTGATGGAAATACCTAGTCATTCAGTGCATTAACCACTTGTTGCACCAGGTGCAGTATATTTACGTCCCTCGGGACTTCATCTGAAGTCCCAGAGACGTAGATATGTATTTATTGCCATAGCACACTGCCGCTCGCTCCCGTTCTTGCTCCCGTGCTCGTTCTCACTGCCGATTGTTAGAGGGGAGATGAATGGAATGCAGTTCCCGTTCATTAATCTAAGACCCCGTGTCGATGATTGCTGACATCAATGAGATGCCACGGTCATTCACAAAAATTACACGTCCATGCATTACGTCCACACACACAGGAAAGTAATGCGCATGGACATCTTATGCCCATATAGTAATATTACACCTACATACCGCACATTTATTTTAATAAAAAGACCCACACTTACATTTAAAATTAACTCCTTCCCTTCCACACTCTCCCATAGTACCCAAATATTAAAATGTTTTGCATAAAAAAAAGACAAAAAAAAAATAAAAATAGTTACCTTAGGGACTAGACCTTATTAATATGTATGTCAATAGGGTATAATACTGTTATTTTTAAATTATGGGCTTGCAATTAGTAATGAACACAAAACTGAAAAAATGCACCTTTATTTTCAAATAAAATATTGGAATTATATATTGTACTAGGAAAATATTTTAAATGTTGCAATAACTGGGACAAATGGGCAAATAAAATGTGTGGCTTTTATCCCCAGTAGAACATTTTATTTTAAAACTATAATGGCTGAAAACTGAAAAATAATGATTTTTGTAAAAAAAATGTCTTATTATTCCCATTAACCACCCTGGCGTTCTATTAAGATCGCCAGGGCGACTGCGGGAGGGTTTTTTTTAAATAAAAAAAAAACTATTTCATGCAGCCAACTTAAAGTTGGCTGCATGAAAGCCCACTAGATGGCGCTCCGGAGGCGTTCTTCCGATCGCCTCCGGCAGCCAGAAGTAACACGGAAGGCCGCAATGAGCAGCCTTCCGTGTTTGGCTTCTCCTGTCGCCATGGCGACGAGCGGAGTGACGTCATGGACGTCAGCCGACGTCCTGACGTCAGCCGCCTTTGATCCAGCCCTTAGCGCTGGCCGGAACTATTTGTTCCGGCTGCGCAGGGCTCAGGCGGCTGGGGGGACCCTCCTTCGCCGCTGCTCGCGGCGGATCGCCGCAGAGCGGCGGCGATCGGGCAGCACACGCGGCTGGCAAAGTGCCGGCTGCGTGTGCTGCTTTTTATTTGAGCAAAATCGGCCCAGCAGAGCCTGAGCGTCAGCCATCGGCGGTGATGGACAAGCTGAACTCGTCCATACCGCTAAGATGGTTAAAATGCATTTACAGCGTGTTGCAAAAGTATTCGGCCCCCTTGAAGTTTTCCACATTTTGTCATATTACTGCCACAAACATGAATCAATTTTATTGGAATTCCACATGAAAGACCAATACAAAGTGGTGTACACGTGAGAAGTGGAACAAAAATCATACATGATTCCAATTTTTTTTTTACAAATAAATAACTGCAAAGTGGTGTGTGCATAATTATTCGGCCCCCTGAGTCAGTACTTTGTAGAACCACCTTTTGCTGCAATTACAGCTGCCAGTCTTTTAGGGTATGTCTCTACCAGCTTTGCACATCTAGAGACTGAAATCCTTGCCAATTCTTCTTTGCAAAACAGCTCCAGCTCAGTCAGATTAGATGGACAGAGTTTGTGAACAGCAGTTTTCAGATCTTGCCACAGATTCTCGATTGGATTTAGATCTGGACTTTGACTGGGCCATTCTAACACATAGATACGGGCAACAATAGGTGTCCATTTCATTGCCAGCATTCGCTCCAGGGGTCCTTGCCGGGCAGCGTCATCAGTGAGGCTGCGTCCCACCAAAGAAGGAGGTTGCGGTCCACTCTGTGCAGAAGATAAATTGCTGCTCTTTACGGCGGATGGGGATCTGTGTAACTGCACGATTGTGTGGTTAAAAGTTGAAACAATCCTACCAGCGTAGCACAGAGGGGTAAACTGTAACGGGCGGCAGATAAATCAGCAGGGACAGATGCCTCCTGCAACTAAATGGATTAGCCTGAGTCGCGTCAGTAAAAGGTAAACCTGCTGACGTGACTCTAAAAGTATACAAGGATGATGTCAGTGTAAAAAAAAAAAAAAAATCTGCCTCATTACATGTTACGTACTATGCTCTACATACAGCTATAAATATTACAGTGACATAAAAACAAAGAATTTAGCCATAGTGCCCCTTTAATCAAAAGCTCGGCATCTGGACACTCATGAATGAATTTAAGTTACGCCCACTGGACACTTCACATTGCTAACCGCTTTCTTTGTATTGCTTTATACTGTGTTACATGCAGCAGATGTGTCATGTGTGGCGGCCATGTTGGGGATAGCTGGCTCTATCCCCGTATGGCTGGCCGCACAGGAAGCGAATGTGAGCGTAACCGGAAGTGACGAAGTCGTACTCGCGGCGGCCGCAGCGTAGCTGTCCATGCGTCAACTGGGCTAGCCCAGGTGTCCAGGGCGGGCTGATCACCATTGTACAGGTATAAAGTTAGGTGCATTTGATCATTTGTGTACAGCAGCCGGAAGGAGCATTTGTTATATACTCTCTGACAAAGGATTTACCGAAACAGCGCGCTGTCAGGGTATATACTCTGCACAATGAAGTCTCTGTTCAGTATAGTATACTAGGCACCTGTCGCTATGTAGCTCATGTTATTGCTTATTGTATATTGCTGTCTGCTTTCCGAACAGTGACTCATTGTGACTGTTAGGTGCTATGGTCACTTTCTGTGATGTCTGCTAATATGTCATTTTGTTAACATGTCATTTACAGTATATATTTGACTTGTAATCCCCTGCTGTTTTTTACTGCACTTTTTTGAATACAATTTTTTTTGCATTGAGCTCTTAGCTGGTGTGCGAGTCATTTCTATTTTCTACTATGGCAGAGTCCCACATAGGTTGGCAACCTGTATGGGTGACACAGGGCTAATGAAAGTTTAAAGAGAAGGGGTGTGCCAGTTTCTTTTTGTAGCGGCTTTTTTGTGGAGGCTGTGAGGAAACGCGGAAAAGCCGCCGCAAGGGCTCAGAGTGAGGTGGCTGTTTCCGCGTCTAACATGGCGGCACAACGCGAAGAAACCGCCGCATGCCGCATGGGCAGAGCGGTGGAGTCCGCGTTGGATGCAGCAGATTGCACACATGGCAATGCTGCTGACATTGTGGTTGGACGCAGGGAGACTGCCGCCTGCTTGGAGAGCGCCGCGCCTGAATCAGCAAGACATATCAGGTGTGGCTGGGACTGCTAGTCCACACAGGTTCAGAAAGACGCGCGCGCGCGCTGAGAGGCAGAGCTTATATGACAGCCAGAGAAGAGTCAGCTGACCAAGCGGGTCAGCTGACATTTTCACTGCCTTCCATTGGTCCAGCACTTAGGGGTGGCGCTGGTGAGCGCTGTAGTATATATACTGGATGCTGGTCATTTCTCTGGTGTCTGCCGTTGCGATCACTACGTGGTAGCACTCAGACCTTGTCTGTATTTGTGTTCTAGCATAGTTTACAAAGGTGTTGATGATCAAGGAACTCACACCTTAGCATTAGGAACATTGAACTGTATTATTTGTTATGACCTTCTGCCTGCCTGACTATTCCTCTGAACTCTGATTCTGTACCTTGCTATTTCTGATATCCTGTTGCCCAACTCTGCTCATTCCTGGACTCTGTATTTGCCTCCTGATTCTGTACTTTGCTATTCTGATACTCCGTTGCCAAACCCTGTCTGTTTATTGGATTCTGTATCTGTCTCCTGAATCTGTACCTTATCTGTCTGTGTGTTAACGACCTGGCTTACCGACCTCGAGAACTGGCCTTACTGTTAGAGGCAGTTCCCAGATCTGTTAGTGACACCCTCTCTCTCTGGTGTCACTCACGCTCTGTCCTTCCTACACTCAGCCTAGCTCCTCCCCCGGGAGAGTCTAGGCCATCGGAAGGAACATACTTCTGGAGAAGTACTCAAAGTATACTGTTGCATCTTAACACTCACTTGTTCTCTCTGGTGTCCAGAGGTTAGTAGATATATCTGATTATCGGTGATACTGCAGATCACCAATAATCGGGTATATTCTGTATTCCCGGTGATACTGCAGTTCACCGGTAATCAGACCCTCTCTGTGTTACACCGATCGTCACAGAGGCTTTCCCCTTCCTCCTCAGTAGAGGGGATCTAGCGCTGGGACCCATTGAGGATCCCTTTTTCAGCTCCTTGTTGACGTGTGCACATGGCAAGTAGCAGCACTCGGCTCGGGCTCTGGTGGAAATAGCCAAGCCCGATCAGGTCCACTCTAGCTGTATGTGCAGATGCGAGCCGCTATTGTGCATGTGTGCAGTGGCAATGGTAAATATTATTGCCGCTCTGTGTCTCTGTATGCAGATGGTACTGGTCCGTGCAGAGCTGTAGCTTTCCAGATGCTCTCTGCGTCAGCTGCACAAGAGCCTATCAGATGGCTGGGTGCGACTGCCTATGTCTGCTAGTCGTGCGGTGGTAGCAGGAGTGGTGCAGGACAGAAGGCTTCGGTTGTGCTGCACCAGGGACCCACGTGTGTGGAAGCCGGATGGTGAGGCAGCTGAAGGTTAAGTATGAGAGTTTAGCACATTTAATGAGAAATGCAAAATGGAATAAATCTAGGGGTGCATGTGGTATGTGTAAATGTATGGACTGCAGTCTATGTAGATACATTTCAGTGGAAAATACTTTTACCTGCATCAGATAAAATGCACATGCGGTCTGATGCATATTGGCAAGACAAATAGAGGTTTGAAGGAAAGGATACAGGAGCGCGCAAACAATATAAAAATGGTAGCGAGACGACCCATTTGGGTGGACACTTTTTAAGACATTTCATCAGTGTGACCCACAGCATATGTCTTTCAGGCCTCTTGCACACTACATACAATTTAGATTTTTTTATACAATCCGATTTTTTATTCCTCAGGGTCAACTCTCTCGGGGTCCAACAACCAAATTACCCGGCGCACTATTACATTACTACTGAGGGGCGCTTAGTTTGAGCGCTGGACGCCATACTCCGAAACACCCAGCTTCAACCAAAAAGATTAAATAAAGAAATGAGCTTGCCCTTTTTGTAGTCTATGGCTTTTTAATTCTGGAGCACTGACCTAATTACCTGTCTGTATTAGGCTGCAGCACTGAACACTGATCTGTGTATCTAATCTGCATAGGAGGACAGCTCACTTGTGAGCATAAGAAGCTGACCACTTCTACCTGAAGTTATGTTTGAGAAAGCCCAGTGTGAAACGCTTCACGTAAGTATGCTGGTGACGTGGCCCCACCCCTTGTCCGCGAACCTCTGGCTCCTTCCAGGACGCCTCCACACTAGGCTTACAGTTGTTATGCTGGTCTGCCTGATCGGTGGTGATTGTGATGCTGGCGATTTGACAGGAAAGATTCTGAGGTGGCGATAGTAAGTCCGTAGTGGTTGTGCATTGTTTGCACGTAATATAGCACATGTCCACTAGGGCCGTTTGCATGACATAACGAGGTGGCTAAATGGAATTGAATAAGGCATCTGTCTCGTCAACGTATTGCAGGTGAGTTTGTGAATTGCATAGAGCCCTGAGTGTCATTGTAATATGGTGCTTTGGCTTATTACAGTTATTAGTATACCACGTGAAATGAAATTTGATAGCAAATTGGTTAATGTTGTCTTCACAGAAACTGAAAAATATGATATGCTTACGGCTGATTTCAGTGGCATATCTATAGAGGTGCAGCTATGGCTAGTGCCATAGGCACCCCCCTTCTCCCTGTGCTGCGCACTGCTAAGATGTATTTATTGAGCCGCCGCTCAAAAAACGTCGCCCCCTCCTTTCTTGCTATGCGCTGCTAAAAAATGCATGTATTGAGCCTTTCCCCCTCCACCTCTCCCCTCCTTCTTCCCCGTGCTGCTGCTGCTGCCGCCGCTGCTAAAGCATGAACAGACCTGGAATCAGCAGCAACCAGGAGACAGGACAGGAGATCGGCACATAGTAGCCAGGTGGTGAACTTCAAATGCAGGAAGTAACATCATCTGTCACTCCTGCATTTGAAGTTCACCACGTGGCTACTATGTGCCGATCCCCTGTCCTATCTCCTGGTCACTGCTGATTCCAGGTCTGTTCGTGCTTTAGCAGCAGAAGCAGCATGGGGGAGTAGAAGGGGGAGAGGGATGGTAGTAGTCAGTCAACTTCGCTACGCTGGAACTACGCGTAGTTCTTCGCAAACTACAGTTTCGAAATCAGAAACTTCGCTTCGTTTGCATTTCGTAGACTACGCGTTAAAATACGGAAGCTTTGCGTAGTGCGAAGCGTAGTGTATGCGGACACTTATGCCTTCATGCGGAAAACTTTCCGCAATATTCCGCTAAATATGCGCATGGGTGAACTAATGTATGCGTACATTCCACGTTCCAATGCGGAATTGTATACGTATAGAAGGGCAATCCTATTTCTGCGCATGCGCAATAATTCGTATAGACGCAGTTAACGCACGCATAGTTAACTTCGCAATACATAAGTCAACTACGCGTAGCGGGCGAAGCTTCGAATAGCGGTACTACGACTACGCGGAAATACGTATGCAATGTTTTTAAACTTCGTCTATGAACTACGATGCGTAGTTGCGGACTACGACGCGTAGATTCGCACTGGCATAGTTTACGAGCAACCCTGCTCAATACATGCATCTTTAGCAGCGCCCAGCACG
Source organism: Hyperolius riggenbachi (assembly GCF_040937935.1). Classification (NCBI taxonomy): domain Eukaryota; kingdom Metazoa; phylum Chordata; class Amphibia; order Anura; family Hyperoliidae; genus Hyperolius; species Hyperolius riggenbachi. The sequence continues at coordinate 429,212,403 of NC_090646.1, forward strand.
GAGAGAAGGAGCAGGTAACTGTTTTGAGCCAATAATTGGCCTATTCTTTTATGTGGTGGGGGTGGGGGTAAGGTTTTATTTTTTCCACAGGCGCTGGTTTGCCCAGATACGCCCCTGGCTGATTTACACTGAATCAATTGCTGCAAGTTATAATGCAACTGAGTACTGATTTGCAGCCAAGATTAAAAAAAATTTGCAAGTTTTCCTATGGATCTGTTTACATCTATGCATTTTAACTTAAAACTTTTTCATAGTGCTATGCTGCAGAAAAAAATTATCATTTAACCTCTAACGCTCATTCATACTAGACAACAAGTAAATGAACATAGTTTTGTGCACGTGCTCCTGATGCATGGTGGGTTCGGCTTAGCATGAACATCGGCAGCATTTGTAATTATACAGTACAATTAACCCAATGGGAAATCACAGGGATTGTGTGATAAAGTTTTTCAAGACACGTTAGATCGCAACGCGCAAGAGTGCTTTCTGTATCGTGAATGGTACCATGGACCATGCATGTTACTATGCGTGTCGTATACAATGGGCTTGATTCACAATCATTTTCAGCATGTGGTAACTAACTGTCAGTAAATTTCCGACAAAAATAAGACCATTCACAATGAAAAAGGGGCACATTATTTATGCCTTAACTACCGATTTTTTATCACCTACAAGTACCAGGTGATATTTTTCACTTCCCATTAAATTAAATGGAGTCTAAAGCCTTTAGCACTGTGTTTGTTGGACTTTAACCACTTCTCATCCAGACCTTGTTTCCCCCTTATGGACCAGAGCCGTTTTGACGTTTTAGCCATGACCATAGTTAACCCCCTTGCCAGTCCAATTCCTGCGGCAAGGGGGCAGCGCAGCACTTTTTTTTTAATTTAATTTTTTTTAAATCATGTAGCGAGCCCAGGGCTCGCTACATGATAGCCGCTGAGCAGCGGCATCCCCCCACCCACTCCGATCGCCTCCGGCGATCAGAGTAAGCAGGAAATCCCGTTCAGAACGGGATTTCCTGCTGGGCTTCCCCGGTCGCCATGGCGAAGGGGCGGGATGACGTCACCGACATCATGGATGTCGGGACGTCAGAGGGAATCCCGATCCACCCCTCAGCGCTGCCTGGCTGCACAGGGGTCGGGGGGGGCGGCTCGGTGCGGAAGGCAGCGGCGAATCGGCGGTTAGCGGCGGTGATCGCGTACCACACGCAGCTAGCAAAGTGCTAGCTGCGTGTAGGAAAAAAGACATTTTGAAAATCGGCCCAGCGGGGCCTGAGAAATCCTCCTACGCAGGTTACCCCGAGCTGAGCTCGGGATAACCGGCAAAGAGGTTAATCAGCAGTAACTTTATCCCTACTCATGACACTTAAGTTATCTATATACCGTTTTTTTCAAGACTAACTAGGCTTTCATTGGGGGGTATTTTGTACTAAGAAAATAATTGTTTTCTATTCATTTTAATGGGAAAAAATAGGAAAAAAATAAAAAATGCATCCTTTCTCAGTTTTTACCGGTTCCAGCTTAAAAATAAAAAGTGCTACTGTCATAAAAACCATGCCACTAGTATTATGTCCCCCAGAATAGATAGCCAAATGTGTCCCCAGTATCAGCCCCCCCCCCCCCCTCCAGGATAGTTAGATATGTCCCCAACATAAGCCCCACCAGTATAGTCAGATGTGTCCCCTGCATTTGCCACCCCCAGCATAGATCGTTAGATGCGCCCCTAAGAATAGTGCCCCTAGTTATAGCCAGATGTGCCCCTGGGATCAGCAGTCTCCCATTTTAGCCAGATATGCCCCCAGGATTAGCACCAGCCCCCCATCATAGCCAAATGGGCCCCTGGTATTATATTATCCCCCTCCCAGGGTAGCCAGAAGTGCCCGACTAATAGACACCTCCCCCCAGTTAGCCAGATTTCCCTCAGTGATCTAACATCCCCCCTTTTAAATACCCTGCCCCCCCCCCCCCAGAATCGATAACCAGATACCCCCCCCCCCCCTCCATCAGCCAGCCCTCTCGGTGCATAAATAGTTAAAAAAAAATCTTCCAGCAAGCAACCTCACTCACCTTACCTCGTTCCTGCGACTATCCTGATCCCCGCTCTGCAGTCAGCCCCGCTTTGCCGAATATCCGGTCCCGGCTTGACGACATCATCAAGCCGGGACCCGGTAACCGGCAATACGCGGCTGAATGCAGAGCGGGGATCGGAGGATCGAGCTTCAGGATAGTGGCAGGAATGAGGTAAGGTGAGTGAGGCTGCTTGTTGGTGGATTTTTTTTAACAATTTATGCATGGAGGGGGACAGATGAAGGATCGCTGCAGTTGACTACTGCAGCGTTCATGGAAGGGGGGTGGACTAATTGGCTATATGGGAACATGTTCCATTTCACCAATTAGTAATGCAGCTGACAGTGCCGGGGGGTGCACTCTGAAGCGCACCCAATCGTGCACAGCAGGGCTGCAAACAGGTCAGTATATCTACGTGGCTGTGGCTTGGAGGGTGCCACAGCTGACGTAGATATACTGTAGTGGTGGATTAAGTGGTTAAAACATTTCATTTGGGGGGTTTTTTCTGCCTTTTTTTCTGCATTTTTACTACATATTTAACGGCCGGTTTACACTGTTTCCACACTTTTTTACTGCCATATACCCACATGCATAGAACATGCTGAAAATTTTAACTTTACCGCATGTGTGATTGAGAAAAGAGCCTAATGTGTGGCGTGTCATAACTGACAGCACTGCACATAAGTGTGAGAGGGCCCCTAATTTGTTTACCATAAAGCAAATGGTTTGTTTTTGGGTGAACAGCTACGACTAAGGTAGAAATGATGGTAACACACTTTCTTGAGTGTTACGTTAACCTTGAACTTCAAATTGATGTTTTGTTCCAGGACAGGAGTGGGAGGTGTGCGTAAGCAGAAAGTCATTTTCTTTACAAGGTCTACCTGACAAATACAACAGTACACAAAATGTTAATTTTGTTCCAGTGGTTATTATTGTTGCAATGCTTTATATTACCTAATGCTTTATGTACTGTGAAAACTAGAAGGAAAGTTAATGGACTTTTTTATATTGTCACCATTCTTGTTGCACACAATGTGGGGTGCGGCATAACTGATACCACAAATAAGCGTGAAAGCACCGTAATGTGTTTACCGCCAGACAAATAGTTCCTGTTTGTTTGTTTAAGTGACCTCGACTAAAGTAATCATGTTGTGATGATAACACATTTTCTTGAGTGCCTTTCATTTTATACGTTAACCTTGAACTTCAAGTTCTTTCAAGTTTTTTTGTTCCAGGAGTGGGAAGTGTAGTAGAGATGGCCCGTACGGTTCGCCCATTGGGTAGTTCGCGCAAATTTTCGCTGTTCGCGTCCACGGGAAATAGCAAACTTTTATGCGCGTTCGCCCCGCCTCCTATACTTGTCATTGGGCTAAACTTTGACCCTCTACGTCACAGTCAGCAGACACATGGCAGCCAATCAGGCTACACTCCCTCCTGGACCCCTGCCCTACCTTATAAAAGGCAGCAGTGTTTGCCATGTTCTCACATGTGTCTGCTGCTGCTATAGTGAGAGAAGGGAGAAACATTGCTAGAGAGATCGGGAAAGTGTTAGTTAGCCTTGTTAGCTTGCTCCTCTCCGCGCTGAAATTTGTTGCTGAAAGCACCCCAAAACAGCTAATATTCTTCTGATGTCTAAAAAAAAAATCAGCAGGGAATACCCTCTTGTCTGCACAAAGCTCTCACTTACCCGCCCAAAAATGGGCAGTGCCCACAGGTCAGTTCCTTCGATTACGAAGGAACTGCAGTAACATTGAGGACTTCAAAAAAGAGGCGGGCTAGTTGAGGGCCAGACTGCAGACAAGGGGGTACCCAAATAGGATTATCATTACAGCATATAAAAGAGCCCTTATTAGAGATCGTGGTGATCTTTTAAAGAGGAAAAAAACAAATGACCCTGAAAATTCGTCGGTGCCCTCTGGTAGCGTCTGTTCGACGACCAAGACACCACGAATTGTGACTCCATATAGTGCTCATTATATGGACATTAAACATGTCCTACAGAGACACTGGCATCTCCTTAGGAGAGATCCAATTATGGCCCAAATAGTAGGCGATTACCCACATATGGCCGCAAAAAGTGGTAACAATCTTAACGACCTATTGGTTAAAAGTGAATTTGGTTGGGGGGGATCCCCCACAGCAAAAATGAAAAAAGGAATGCATAAGTGTCTAGACTGTGACATGTGTAAATATGTCAACAAAAGTAATCAATTTTATAATGCTGATGGCTCAAAATCATTTTGGATGAATGATTATATCTCGTGTAATACTACTCGTGTGGTATATCACATTCAATGTCCATGCAACTTAACTTATATTGGAAAAACCTTTAGACCTTTAAATACCAGAATTGGTGAACATATTTCTAATATTAAAAGTACTACTGTGGACAAAAAGAAACTGAATCCTCTTGCATTACACTTTAAAACTATCCATGGCTCAGATATATCGGGCCTAAGATTCATGGGAATCTATAAATTAAATATCAGCCCGCGCCGCGGGGACTATGATACACAATTACTAAGAAAAGAATCTATGTGGATTTATAAGTGTGGAACTCTATTCCCCAAAGGCCTCAATAAGGACTTAAATATAAAATCTTTCCTGCAATGATCTGCTTCATCAGATTCCACACCTGCATAAAAACTGTTCTAAGCATACATTGAAACGTGAGATGAAAAGATATTTATCTTGGCCAGTAGATGGCAGCAATCAGACTCTTTATTTTAATTCATGTAAGATTGCCCTTTGTCAAGGGAGACTCGGAGGCTATAAAAGGTGCCGTCCCCCTTGCCTACGTCACGTCTGACAAAGTCACGTGTGTCGTGACGAAACGCGTAACGTGATACGCCTACGCAACCCGGAAGTGGAGTCGGCTCACCCGTGCCTCCGCATCTCTTCCTCCCCCCCTTCCACAACGCTGCACGCAATGAAAGTAGAGGTGATGTACGATTCCGCCATGACGGCTGTGGAGTGGTGAGAAAGATCCATCCTTGTTTGCATTCACCTGGCCGCCACACAATCTAAAGGGTCAAATGAGCGGCCATGCTGACGGTTAAAAACGGGGGTTGAGGTTTGACACTACATGAGTGTCAGTAATGAGAAGCGTATATATATTTATATAGAGGCGTGTATTTGCAAATATACACACGGGTTGATGCCATTACATCTGTTATTCCTGCCTGGTTGCTGCTGGTTGATTTTCTGGAAATAAGCTTACTGCGGGCCTGAAGATTAGAAATTGCATGCATGCTGGGACTTAAAAGGAGTGCACTCCAGGTTCTATGCTGTTGCCGGCAGTCAGTAATTCCAGTTGGTTTTATGGGAGGGTATATGTTGTCTGGTTGTTGTCTGTTCGTGAGCTATTTGAGCTTTTTTGAATTTATAATCTAGAATTTTGATACCATTAAATTTCATACATTTATACACCAGCTCTGTGCTCCCTATATTTCCAATACTTTGATATCCTTACTTTTTATGGGTGAGACGAGCCCATTTGGGTTGATATCCCGTACCTTTTGTTAGTTAAAAAAAAAATCCTCCTGAAGAATGCCAACGCTAATTGGCTGAAGCATGTAGAGGTTGAACTTTAACTATTTGCAACAATCCGCATAGGTCCGGAGTGGGGGGCAGGCTGTGGGAGCGCGCAACGGCCGTCCATACACAAAGTTCCAGTGACCTGGAGTGGTGACGTCACCTGAAGTAAGCGCTTGCTAAGATCGGCTTGACAGAAGTACAGTGAGCGGACTTCTGGGATTTGCAGTCAGGAAGTGACGTATGCCGAACCGACACGCCAGCTTTTGAGGAGCAGCGTGCGGATTCTCTTGGAAATAACAGTATATCCCAGGCTTATAACTGAAAGTTTAATAGCCGGTGGGGAGTGGAGACGAGAGGGGCAGAGACTATCTGAGGAAACACTAGAAAGGTGACATTCACTACACCGGAACCGTGAGTGTGACTATATGATACAGCCCGAGTATACTGCATCTAAGAGACCACTGTTTCATGCTGATAGCAATAAAATTGCAAGAGACAGTCTAGAAATAAGAATTCTCTTTACTGCTGTGGAGCCTATAAATGGACTGAGGAACTAAGCCTATATAGATTGAGGAGGTATTTACATTTAGGGGAATAGTGATAGCGGGTAGAAGGGCCCTTCTACGTTAGGAGTGTATGATGAGATTGGACTTGTGTTGGAAAAAGGTGCTTTTTAAAAGTCTTTTTTTTATGTTTTTTATTGATCTTTTGAATGAATCAATATGTACTTGCGCGTGTTATACTTTTTATATAATTCTTCTGATGTGTTGTTTTTGTGTGTGTGACACTGATATTGCATAGATACAGCCCTGTCACAGCTGGCCCTTGCTTGCTGACACACTGTATTAGATCAGTGCATTTCTTCCCACTCTATTTGTGTAATTTAACTTACTCTCTTTGTGGGTGACACTGCAAAGATACAGCCCACAGACAGTTGCTGCCTGCTTGGTATTTGTAGTCCCACTGTCTGACAGCACACTGTATTAGACCAGTGCATATCTTTCCACTGCATCTGTGTGACTGCACACTGTATTAGACCAGTGCATATCTTTCCACTGCATCTGTGTGACTGCACACTGTATTAGACCAGTGCATATCTTTCCACTGCATCTGTGTGACTGCACACTGTATTAGACCAGTGCATATCTTTCCACTGCATCTGTGTGACAGCACACTGTATTAGACCAAGGCATATTTTTCCACTGCATCTTGCAATGTTGCTTCACTGTGGACAGACCAAATTCAATAATCTGGACAGTCACTGTTGTTCTGTCATTGAGCTACCTCAGCCCGACCAAATGGGCTGGAAAACCGCCATCGCCTGCACTCTCGCCATCGTGCGCACCAGCACGGCCATCACTACACAAACAGCTGTTTGCGGTGTGTTACACAGTGAGTTTGGTCTGTCAGTGTGAAGCAGTAAACTACTTACACTACCTGATCGATGTATACACATGCAAGAAGTTTTAAAGCACGTTATGCCTCCAATTTAGGAATGCAATGTGATTTCTGCCCTTTATGGTTTATAACCCTGCTCTGCATCAAATACGTAATTTTCCCAGGGACTTTTAGCATGTATCCCACTCCGCCATGCCCCCTCCAGGTGTTAGACCCCTTGAAACCACTTTTCCATCACTTTTGTGGCCAGAAACAATTTTTGTAGTTTTAAAAAATTTGCTAAAAGTCTATTGCGGTTTGCCTGATTCGCATGTTCGCGAACTGCAAACACGAAAACGGAAGTTCAGGACATCTCTAGTGTATAGTCATAACCAAAAGGTTTCAGAATGGCACAAATACTGGTTCTCACAAACGTTGCTACTTCACTGTTTTTTATATCTTTTTGTCATTTGTTTCTGTAGAGTATCGAAGTATAATTACAAGCATTTCATAAGTTGCAAAGGCTTTTATTGACAAATACATGAAGTTTATGAGATTATTCCAAGTGTTGGCCCTTGTTTTCAAGACCTCTGCAACATCTGGGGAAAATCCTGACCAATCAGGATTAGTACATAGTGATGTGTACAGGGGGAAAAGTTATGTGGTCATCAATGCCAGACTAAACAGGTGGCTTTTCAGTTTTAATTTAACCTCCCTGGAATTTAGCTCGTAATGGTGACCAGCAGGAAAAAGAAGATGAAAGCAGTATGCCCTTCACAATTACTGGCATGCCATCAGGGAGGTTTCCGGACATATAGGCGTCCCCAGTTTATGGTATAATAGGTGCCCTGATCCCCCGTTTCTGAGCGTTTGCGCTTCAATGCAAGTTATAGGAAAATTGCAAATCTCGTTAAATAGCACTTTGAACAGTGATTTTGTGAGCGTTTTTCAAGCAAAAGTACTTTAAAAGACATTCAATTCCAGATCAAAGATTGCACTTTCTTCCTCAATAGCCTTACTCCCTCCCCTCTGACCCCCAGTAACCCCACCTCACTCTCTCCCCACCCCCTAGCATCCTCAGTAGCCTAACTCTCCCCTCTGACTGCCAGTAAGCTCCCCTCTCTCCTTACCCTCCCATTAGCATCCTCAGTACCCTTCTTACCTCCAGTAAGCCCTCTTCTCTTTTACCCACCTCCTTGCATCCTTAGTAGCCTTACTTTCCTCCCGCCCCACCCAACACCCAGTAAGCCCCCCTCTCTCCTTACCCAGCATCCTCAGTAGCCATATTCTCTCCCCCTCTGTAATATTTTAATAGGCACCTTCTGAAGACTATGCCCCTCCCCAATATTTAATGGTTAACACTAGATTTACCAGGCCTGAGCAGATCTGCGTAAATTCCCTGGACCTCACACCTACTAGCACCCCTGCTGAGTTTTTTAACATGCCATCAGCTCCATTGTTCTCTTTCTTTTGTTCTGAAAACACACCCACTACCTGTGAGGCCTGGCACATTTGCATTTGTTTACTTAGAGTAGCTCAGATCCAAGGTGATTTAGTTCATTTGCCCACCCCTCATCCCCCACAACCAGAGACTTCTGTTCTTTGTGTGCCAGACTGATACTGTAATCAAGGGGCTTTTATTGGTGTTTCAATGTGCACTGTGTGGGTAGAGGAGCCCATTGCAGTAATAAGTCACTCATGCTTCACTGCGCAAGCTGGACCCACAAAGTCTGCTAAGGTTTGTCATTGCCATAATACATATGATATTTATATAAACCCACGACGGACAATTTCTTTACTTAACTGTCACTGTCGCACAGACTGCTGCAGCGCAAAACAACGCTATTGGGCACGGTGAATAAAGTCCGGTGTGAACTTCCTCAGCTTGCATAAGACACTGCACAGCGAGAGGTATTATTATTATTTATTATTATTTATTGTATTTATAAAGCGCCAACATATTACGCAGCGCTGGACATTAATTTAGGTTACAGACAATATTTAGGGGTGACATACAGCAATATGACAATACAGGAATACAAGAAAACCAGATCACACGGCACAGTATGAGTACAAGGTAATGCTTAGTCAGTCACTGGATGGGAGCGTGGAGATTAGGCAAGTTAGGTTCCCTTGTCAAATATCTGATCGATATCTGCTTAAAATGATTACCAACTCAGTAAAGGACCAGCCTTTAAAGCGTCATAACCAAAATTAGACAGTAGTGGGTGCGTGCTCACGTTAAACAGAATATTTTTAGGTTAACAGTTTTACCTCTGAAAGAAAAACGCAACACTCAGCTGTTGAATTTTATAAAATTATCTTGTTAAAAAAAATAGATAAAACATTTATAAACAGGAATATACATCTCTCCAGTTGTTGTCAATCATCCAAGAAATACATTTTCATCCAAAAATACATTTTCAAGGTTCCTTTAGATAAACCAGTCCATTTCAATATAGCAAATATTCTGCTGTAGCTTTTATCCTTCATCAATTGTGTTGTCTCGAGATTGAACAGTGTATGTTACACACAATATAGCTTTATCCTTAAAAATGATTATACGAAGTTCTATTCTTATATGAAGAACTTAGAGTAGATATATCTTAATCCTTCAAGCTTGTGAATTGCTTCTAAGCTTGCAATTGCGTTTGAATAGTAAAACTTATAGCATAGAAAAAAGTTACCGTATATACTCGCATACAAGCCGAATTTTTGACCCCCAAAATGGGGGTCAAAAGTTGGGGGGTCGGCTTGTATGCGAGTCTTCCCTGGTGGTCTAGTGGTGGGTGGGTGGGTGGTCCGCGCCCCGCTACCCCCTCCCCGCTCCCCGCTCCCCCCCGGCCGCCGCTGCTAATACCTGTTTAGGCAGCGGCCGCTTCCTAATCCGCGTTCCTCTTCTTAAGTGTCTTCTCAGAGTATCACAGCAGCGCGCCCGGCGCTGCTGCTGTGACGATGCAGGTTGCAGGAAAGAGCGGTTCCCTTGGCAACGGCGATACAGATCGCCGCTATAGGGAGCCGCGCTCTTTCCTGCACTCTACATCGTCACAGCAGCAGCGCCGGGCGCGCTGCTGTGATACTCTGAGAAGAAACTTAAGAAGAGGAACGCGGATTAGGAAGCGGCCGCTTCCTAAACAGGTAATAGCAGCAGCGGGGGGCGGGGGGGCGGAGCACTACCTACCTATGCTGGGCACTAAACTGGGCACTATACTGGCTAAACTGGGCACTATACTGGCTAAACTGGGCACTATACTAGCTAAACTGGGCACTATACTGGCTAAACTGGGCACTATACTGGCTAAACTGGGCACTATACTGGCTAAACTGGGCACTATACTAGCTAAACTGGGCACTATACTGGCTAAACTGGGCACTTTACTAGCTAAACTGGGCACTATACTGGCTAAACTGGGCACTATACTAGCTAAACTGGGCACTATACTAGCTAAACTGGGCACTATACTAGCTAAACTGGGCACTATACTGGCTAAACTGGGCACTATACTGGCTAAACTGGGCACTATACTAGCTAAACTGGGCACTATACTGGCTAAACTTGGCACTATACTAACTAAACTGGGCACTTTACTAGCCATACTGGGGCACTATACTAGCTAAACTGGGCACTATACTAGCTAAACTGAGGCACTACCTACCCATACTGGGCGCTATACTGGCTATACTGGGCACTATACTGGCAATACTGGGCACTTTACTAGCTATACTGGACACTACCTACCTATACTGGGCACTATACTAGCTATACTGGGACACACTGGGGGGCTGCACCAATCCAGCATTTCCTACCCCCGGCTTATATGGGGGTCAATCATTTTTCCCTGTTTTTTCAGGGAAAAGTTGGGGGGTCGGCTTATATGCGGGTCGGCTTATATGCGAGTATATACGGTATCTAAAACTCAAAAAACTGCTGAAGTTTAAAAAGACAAGTCTTAACTTTTGCATAGACTAATTGTCGAAGAATTCACCAAGAATAATTGCATATTACCTCTCTTGGGTTCCAGAATCACGTCTGTGAGAAGGATAAACGTCGGCCTAGGATGTTTCAATCAGCTAGGGCATCAGGCAATGAATAAATATACAGCCTGAAAACTCTCTTTTTATAGAGAATTTCTCCCAAGAAATGATATAAGGGAATTTCCAAACTATGACTTAATTGTTTATAACAATTATTCAAGCATTCCGCATGAACTCGGAATACGGGCGGTGGGCATATTTTTGAGCGAGCTGGGTATACAGTGCACTGCGCACAGTGAGTTCCTACTGACTTTGCTGGAATTTTTGTTGACTAATAATATCTTTATTTTTGAGGGCTCCCACTACCTCCAGGTGCAGGGGGCAGCGATGGGGACGACCTGTGCCCCGTCGTATGCAAACCTGTACCTGGGGGAGTGGGAACGGTGGCTTTTTGCCAATGATGGTCTCTCGATGTACCTGTGCCACATTTTGGCGTGGCACAGGTACATAGATGACATCATCATGTTTTGGACAGGGGGTGGTCCCCTATTGGAGGAGTTTGTAGGGACGTTGAATGAAAATTCCAGCAATCTGAGATTTACTATGGAGTTTAGCACCTCGGAGGTCCCCTTCCTGGATATCTCCATCCGGATAGATGGGGATGGCCAGTTGGCAACACGCCTGTATAGAAAAGAAACCGCAACTAACTCACTCCTTAGGGCGGACAGTTTTCACCCCTCGCATACTTTAAGGGGTATCCCTACTGGCCAATATTTGCGAATAAGACGCAACTGTTCTGAAGATGCGACTTTTAGGGAAGAGGCCAACACCCTAAGGAGGAGATTCAGGGAAAGGGGATATCCGGAGGGCACCCTGAAGAAAGCTTTTAGAAGAGCGGATGCCAGTGCGCGGGCTTCTTTGCTCGCGACTGGCTCCCGCGGGAGGGACAGTGGTGAACAAACTGTGCGCTTTTGCACCAGATATTCAGCTCAACACTCCAAGATTGCCCACATAATTGAGAAACATTGGCACATTTTGACCAATGACTCCAGATTGAACAAAATCATTCCTACCAAACCTTTATTTTCTTTTAGACGGGCGCCTTCTTTGAGAGACAGGGTGGTTGGTAGCCACTTTTCGGATCCTTCTATTGGATCTAAACATTGTAAAGTGACAGGCACTTACACCTGTGGTGGCTGCACCATGTGCAGGTATATACAGGTGGGAAAAAGTGTCAGGCTGCCGGATGGTAGAAACTGGGAATTGGCACATTATGTTAATTGCAATACCACTTTGGTAGTGTACCTTCTCCTGTGCCCTTGCGGGGCATTTTATATAGGTAAAACCAAACGTGAACTATGTTCACGGATTTCTGAACATGTGACCAATGTAAAAAGCAAAAGCCTTTCCAGTTTCACTCCGGTAGCCAGACACTTTAAAACTATGCATGCGGGTAGCCCTACCGCAATGCGGTTCGTAGGCCTTGATCGGATCCATGCCTCCATTAGAGGTGGGGACATGGATCGCCTATTACTGCAAAAGGAGTCACGCTGGATTTTCGAACTTGAGGCTACCAGGCCCCCTGGTTTGAACGAGCATACTAGTTATGCTTCGTTTTTACCACTTTGATGGGATTGTGGGATCTGTAGCTGATCTGGTATCTGTGGCACGTTTGGCCGACCCCGTGGATGGGGGGTTCTCCTGCCGCACATCGCCAGATATCTAGAAGTGTGATCGCTGTATAGGTATTTGCCATATTATGGGCTGATGTTTGCCCTTATACCAGGAATGTTTACATACGCGGCTGATGTTGATATGAGCCGCGATTTATGTTGAGCTCTTGGGTATTTGATTCAATATAAGCTGGACCTTTTCTGTTGTCACTATATAATGGGTTTTGGATATTGTGTTATTGTAGAACCTAAGATTCAATGTTCTGTATGCTGCATTTGGGAGGATCTGAGATTTGTTTACCTGATGCCGCCCCTGTGCTGTTTCCCTTCCTGGTCTGGTGGGGCTGGTGTTGTGCTCGTCCTCGCCCGCCCCCTCCGGCGGCATGTCTGGGCGTGGGGGCGGGGCTTGGCGGACGCGCCGTGTTGGTTGCTTGGCGACTTTCGCGTGGTGTCTGCCTGCCCCGCCCCGTCGCCCGGCGGGTGTTCGGGCGGGTGGGCGGTGCCGTGCTGACGCTTCGGGTGGATGATTGGTACCTGCCCGTGGTGTCGGCCGGCTCCGCCCTCCCGCCCGGCATTGGCCGCCGGTGGGGGCGGGCGGGGTTTGGCCTCTCTGCCCTTGCCGAGACCTCGGGGGGAATAAATAGGAGGCGACACAGGAAGTGTCATACCTCCAGAGGAAGCCGGAAGTCCGGCGAAACCGGTCGAGGACGCATGTGCTGCGTCCCGGCCTCCCCGCACCACGCACCTGTGATTTGCCTGGCCAATGGCCGTACATCTGGGCATCTAGTCCACCCGGCAGCCTCATCCAGCATCCACTAGCCCCAGCCGAAGACCAGCCTGCAATGATTATCCAGCCGCAGACTATTGAGGCCATCTGGCGGGCAACTTCTGGTTGATCCTGGAGAGGAGCTACAGCATATGTAAGAACAATCCATGTTACTTAAGGCTTGCTTGCTCTCTTCTTCTTTGTGCTGCTGCTGCTGCCAAACGGATTCTATTGTGCTGGTGGCCTGCTTGCTGTGTTGCTTGTGCTGCATTAACATGATTGAACTGTGCTGAGGCAATGATAATTACATGCATTACCCTATGAGGGAGAATTTGTACGCATGGATGGTTATCTCTACTGCTTGAACCAGAGGCTTATGCTACTGTGGCTTGCTACTCTTGTTGGATTTCCTTGCCTTACCTTTCTCTATTGGATAAGATGACCCTGGCCTATACATCTGCTGACTTAATGTCCCTATCTGTGGCTTATACACTAGGAATATATGAATCAACCTACCATCATTTGAAGATATTGCATCATCTTTGAACTATCCGCTTGTCCTATAATTGGAACTTTCATATATATTATTGTTTCTTTGCAGTGGGGCAGGTGCACATGCTTCACTTTATCTTTTTGATTACAGGTCCAATAGGGGCTAGTTATTGGATGAGGGTAATTGAAGGCTGTAGGGGAGGGGCTTTTTAGGTGGGGTGGGTGCTTCTTTGGGGAGGCTTGGGAGGCTCACATTTTTAAATTGTTTTTGATACAGTGATTAATAAAAGTTTGTGTAGATATTTTCTTAAAAATAGTCTGAGCTGTTTTTGTTTGATTTGGACCATACCCACCCATATATATCTCACAGTGTTTGATGTACAATTGTTTATAACATCTCTATAAATACAGGTATGATTTCATTTTTATTTTTAGATAGAGTTCTATAGATGCCCCTTGTGGTTGTAAGTGGTAGTAGCAGGCACAAGAGATTCCCCCTGTGGTTATAAGTGGTAATGGCCGACACAAGGCTTAGGGCCTGTTTTTATACAATCTGAAATAAAGTTTATTTTATTGATCAGCTTATTAGATAAGTGTGAACACTATGTGATTAACATCTTGCGTATAAAATAGACTTAGCTAAGCAGTGTATATCTTGACCTTAGACGGTTGATCTTACTAACACAACAATATTGCATAACATGTGAACATCTCTTCAATACTATCTCATTCTTAACCTTGTAGAAATAAACAGCTCACCAACAATAACATTGAAAAGTACACAATCTAATTTTGATTTTGCCCGTACTCACGGATCTTGAAATTCACTCAATTTATCTGCAAACCATTTAACTTTTTGTACACAGTCTGGCTAGGTAGATGATCATTTCTCTGCATTAATATGAGATTCTGACACCCCCGGATGCAGAGAGATGATAGAATCTTGCTTATTTTGGTAGTAGTTAACTCTTAGTATAAAGTCTAATTCCACAGTGGTGCAATTTCTTCTCAGGCAAATCTTTGCTCTTTAAGTGGCACTTTTTTTGTGGCATAGTCAAAAATCTCAGTCCTTGATTGATATCTTCTCCATCAGACACATTTTACTGGTCCAGATAGTCTATAGTCTTTTCCATGACATCCTTAAATTTGAAGTTTTCATCACAGTGGTAGCTTGTGTAGATATGTAAGAAAGTTCACAGTCAGTAAGTTCCCATTTAAGGTCAGGTGCAAAACTTTCATAGTAGCAAAGCGTTGACAGCAATTTTACTTTTCATGTGGCTCCTAGATTGCTTATTTTTGGAGCATGATGATTATCTTGATATCACAGAGGTTGCTGTGACTGACTTGGATAGTCTCCTTGTACTGTCGGACTAAGATCATCATCAGTGGAAGGGGTTGATGGACCATGATATCCATTCACTAATCCAGGTGTATCGGAACCTTCATCATCCGATGATAGAGGATTGATCGGTCCAGATAGCCAAACCTCTTCTGTGCAGACAGGTATCTTTGTAACATTATAAGTGATTGGTGGAACATCAGGATCATTAAATATCAGATGCAGCTTATTATCAGGTGTCTCCACAGTGTAATTGTTTCCCATTTTAAGACATGTGGTGAAACTTAAAGTTCAAAATGTATAAACAAGAATTATACTATTGATGTGATGTGATGTGATGTGACTCCTGAATGCTTTTAGAGCACAATGCATTCAACCTTTGTTAGCTTACAACAGGTTAATTAGTTAGTTGGTTAGTATTATGCATTAATACAGTTAATTACACCTTTCTTATACCACAAAGTTTCTTTCACAAATGGTATGTAGCAGAACAAAGTATGTGTTTTGGTATGTTATATGGATGTTTTTTTCTCTCCAATGATGATAATGCAAAGAATTGTATTTAGCATGTTTCCAATCCATCCGGAAAACCAATTAACTAGGTTGAGAAACTCCAATGATACTATTTCTGAATTTCTCTTTCTGAAGGCGGCTTTCACTTCTTTCATATGTTTCAAGTGGCCTTCTATTATTTCACTATAGTTTTGATGTATGAAATTGCAACAAGCAGCTCCTACAATTGCACATGTTCCTTCTTGTGCTGCAGTTAAAAAGTCTAACACTAGAGTATGCTGAGCCAACATTTTAGTATGCCATTTTAACTCTTCGTTCACTATTCCGATAGTCTGAAATATTTCGTCTGTAACATTATCAAATAGTCCAGCAAGCAATTCTATATTTTGCGAGTTTATTAAAGTTAGTCCTCCTGTTCCAATAAGTCCAGTAAACACACCAACTTTTGCATACCATGGTACTTGAAGGAGTCTTCCTTTCTTAGTTCCATCAGCACTTCTCTTGTACATATGATGATTGGAAATTTGCTCAATGCTTATCTGGTCTTTCTCGACAAACAAAGTGGCGGGTGCTATTTTAATGATTGTACACCTTCCTTTTCCACCTATAGGTAATAACTTGTACGCTGTATTTCCACAAGCCCAAAACCAGTTATATGGCAGTTTGATTTGTCCCAAGATGCTTCCTTGAAATGCATAGGTGAACAGTGGTTCTCTCCAAGTTTTATTTGCAAAGAGATTTTCATATTGTTTTCCTTTTTCAGTCAACTTATCAGTTAGTCCTTTTTCCCAGTTACAGTGTAGGTTTACGATTGTTTTTTTTAGAGTATATCCCAAATGATGTAGGGAATCAGTAGAGATATTTTTGCAATTTTTAGGGTTCAAGCATATGTATGACTGTCCTTTGTTTAATTGAACAGGATTTTCTCTTTCAATTGTCCACCAGGGCGCATACATCCAGGTTGTCAATTGTAGTCCATGTATGGAGTAATTTAATTTTTCTGTAGAAAATGTCCCATAACTTGCATGTGTAGTATTTACCAATTATTCTAGCGGTACTGGAATTGCTAGATAAGGCATGATTTTTGCAGACAGTGGAGTATGTGAACAGATCCAACAGTCGCTCTTGTTCAAGCACGGGGCATATTGTTGATGCATCATGATCAATTTATTCTGAAGTTTTCCTTGTAGATTATGCCGTTCCGCTTCAGTAAGTAGTAGTAGCGGCAGTCACAGCCAAAACCATATTAGTGGAATCTTTATGGATTGTAGAATAGGTTGTCAGTTTCAGCACCTTAAAAATATAAAAAAGTAAAGAGAGGCAAAACATATATAATATGCAATATTCTTGGTGACCTTCAGCATAAAATAACTACCTTCTCACATGTGATTCTGAAACAAAAATATTATTTTGATGTTACTAGGTGCAAGTTGTATTTTTACTTGTTTGGTCAAGTATTCAAGTTATAGCAGGAAGTTCAATCTTTCCTTGTGGATATCTCTTGAAGCTTTATCATAGTTGATCTGTAAAAAAATCAAAGTAGTATTTTCTTTTCCTTCTGCAGAAAAAATTACATGCTTCAAATAGTGCCTCAAAAATAGCACATCACTTATGTCTTCATATGTGTTTTCATATGTCATAGCTTTTCTTAGCTTGACTTCTATCTTGTTCTTTATAAGTTATATGAACAGAAAAATAATGTCCTTTTATCTTCATTACACTTTTTATATGTAGATTATCTGAACACAATTCTTCCAGTGCTTCAGTGTACTCCACTTTTTCTCCTTTGTGTATCTTTAAGAGATCATTGTCCATTTAGGTTTCACTTTTCATATTAGGCCTTTGCTGCTTTTCACACAGAGCATATGTTGTGGTGCAGATGTCTGCAGAACTAGCTTGGTTGCTGTATGTCAGTATTCTAACAGTCATCTTCCTGTTTCAACTGTATAAATCTTTCTTCGGTTTCTTGGTATCTGCTTCTTTTAGTTAGAGCATGTCCTTGTATCACTGCACAGATAGATAGTTCCCTGTCTTCATAGACTTCTTTATGTATGGGATCAAAAATAAAAACATTCATCTATGTTTCAGTCATCTTCTCAAGATATTATGGGCTTGATTCACAAAGCGGTGCTAACCTACTTAGCACGTCTAAAGTCTTTAGACGCGCTAACCAGGGTGCTAAGTAGGTTAGCACCGGATTTCTCAATCAGATCGCGCGCTAACTTTGCGCACGCAAAGTTTTACGCGCGCAAAGTTTTACGCGCGCTAAGTCCCATAGGCTTTAATGGGCACTTCGCGCGGAGCGCCCTGCGCTCTGTGCAGTACGCGCGTAAAGTTTTACGCGCATAAAGTTTTGCGCGCGTAAACTTTTATGCACGAAAAGCTTGTTTAGACGTGCTAAGGGGGTTTTCACAGGCGTGCTAACAGTTAGCACCGCTTTGTGAATCAAGCCCTATGTAGGCTATCTTCTTTCATCTCAAGATAATCTTCTTCAAGATCTTAATGTAGTATCACCATTACCATATCTTCAAATCTCCCTCTCAAATCTTCTCATCATCTTCTAATTTGACTGCTTTTATCTGTAAAGTCGATCACCATCTTCTTCTTCTAATATTTTCAGTTTGTTCACTCACCTGATAATTTACTTTATCTTAATGCCCTTACTCTTCTTTCTATGTTCGGTTCTTGTCTCCCAAGTGGCCTACTCGTCTTAGTGCTTTTCTTGATCTGTTGTCAGCCAGTGTTTCAAACCATTGGTCAGAGTTTTTTTTAAGAAGTACAGAGTCCATTTGGCCTCACACCTCCTTCGGTACTCCACCCAATTGTATTGATGTTCAGCTGTTTCAGATCAGATCTTCTAGCTTAGCCTCATTCCGTGGCTTTCTTCATGTTGTCATCTTGCTCAGTCTTCTTGCATGTAGCTGTCTTCGCTTGTCTTAGCAAGTTTCTTCAGGCCTACATGGGATTCTTGTTTGAAGTCTTGGTGGGCCAGATAAAATAAATTATCTTGTGAGACTTCTAAATTCTGGTAGCAACCTTTTCCATTCTTCAGAATGACAGTCTCTTGATGTGTAGGATGCCTTAATGCTTCTCTGTACAATTCTAGCCTCAAAATATATAGAATTCCCCCCTTTGAGGGTAGAAACTTCATAAAAATAAAAATCTTTTTTTACTTTAATATATGTGTGTGATACCTAACTATCTCAGCCCTATATCTGAGTCTTCGTGATTGCTTGCACAAAACTTTGGCTTTTTTTTTTTTTTTTTTTTTTATAAAAATAAATAAATAATGAAAAATAAATAAAATAAAAAAACCTGAATCTTCATGATTGCACCTTGTACTATCTTTCTATGGCATAACTGTTCCTTATATTTGTATTTATACAACTTGTGAAAAAGTAGAGAAAAAAAAATTGCTAGAATGTTCATTTGCTGTGTTTTACTATAAAGGCGGGGGAGCAAACTGTGTATGAGGCTTTTGTTTATCAACTCCTGCAGCTTCTCCCTGACAAGTTGCTGAGCTCTGTGTAGCGTGCTCCGTTTTTTGTTTTTTTTTGAATTTTATAAAGTTATCTTGTTAAAAAAAATAGATAAAGCATTTATATACAGGAATATACATCTCTCCAGTTGTTGTCAATCATCCAAGAAATACATTTTCATCCAAAATACATTTTCAAGGTTCCTTTAGATAAACCAGTCCATTTCAATATAGCAAATATTCTGCTGTAGCTTTTATCCTTCATCGATTGTGTTGTCTCGAGATTGAACAGTGTATGTTACACACAATATAGCTTTATCCTTAAAAATGATTATACAAAGTTCTATTCTTATATGAAGAACTTAGAGTAGATATATCTTAATCCTTCAAGCTTGTGAATTGCTTCTAAGCTTGCAATTGCGTTTGAATAGTAAAACTTATAGCATAGAAAAAAGTTATAAACTCAAAAAACTGCTGAAGTTTAAAAAGACAAGTCTTAACTTTTGCATAGACTAATTGTCGAAGAATTCACCAAGAATAATTGCATATTACCTCTCTTGGGTTCCAGAATCACGTCTGTGAGAAGGATAAACGTCGGCCTAGGATGTTTCAATCAGCTAGGGCATCAGGCAAGGAATAAATATACAGCCTGAAAACTCTCTTTTTATAGAGAATTTCTCCCAAGAAATGATATAAGGGAATTTCCAAACTATGACTTAATTGTTTATAACATCTCTATAAATACAGGTATGATTTCATTTTTATTTTTAGATAGAGTTCTATAGATGCCCCTTGTGGTTGTAAGTGGTAGTAGCAGGCACAAGAGATTCCCCCTGTAGTTATAAGTGGTAATGGCCGACACAAGGCTTAGGGCCTGTTTTTATACAATCTGAAATAAAGTTTATTTTATTGATCAGCTTATTAGATAAGTGTGAACACTATGTGATTAACATCTTGCGTATAAAATAGACTTAGCTAAGCAGTGTATATCTTGACCTTAGACGGTTGATCTTACTAACACAACAATATTGCATAACATGTGAACATCTCTTCAATACTATCTCATTCTTAACCTTGTAGAAATAAACAGCTCACCAACAATAACATTGAAAAGTACACAATCTAATTTTGATTTTGCCCGTACTCACGGATCTTGAAATTCACTCAATTTATCTGCAAACCATTTAACTTTTTGTACACAGTCTGGCTAGGTAGATGATCATTTCTCTGCATTAAAATGAGATTCTGACACCCTCAGATGCATAGCATGGGTTCACAGTAATGGAGGTGCATGATCAGGTATGACACAAGAGGAGGAGGACCCTGCCCAAAGGCTTACAATCTAGAGGGAGAGGTAGGGACACGAGAGGTAGGGGACCAGAGTTCAGCTGTGGGTTTAGAGCAATTGTGAGGGGTGGTAGGCCAGAGTGAAAAGGTGAGTTTTGAGGGCCTTCTTGAAGGTGTTGAAGGAGGGGGCTGCCCTAATGGGTGGAGGTAGGGAGTTCCATAGTGATGGAACAGCTCTTGAGAAGTACTGGAGGCATGCATGGGACCAGGTGATACGGGGGACGGCCAGGCGAAGTTCATTGGAGGAGCGGTGTGAGCGGCTTGGTGTGTATCGATAACGTTTATAGATATTGGTTTCGCGTTAAAATTTTATTTTTCAGTGTTTCAAACTTTACAGAGTTTACAGCGTTTGCAGACCCAGTGTCCATCGTCCCTGCATTTGATACAGGTGAATTTCTGACGTTGCACAGATAAACCTGCTGCGATTCCTGTTGCAGCTCTCATGCACCTGGCACTGTGTTGTCTGTACAGTCCCTGGCACAGCAGCTGCAACAGCTTCAGTAGACTTTGTGCCAATATTTCCTTGTGCTGCATGAATCGGCAATGGAGTTCCTTAGCTAGAAGACTCAGAAACAATCTTCTTTTGCCTGTCCACCCTGTACTTGCCTTGTACAAAATGTAGGCATTCACTGCCACCAGGTCTAGCATATTGTAAAAAACTGCTACTGGCCACCTGCATGTTGCTGCTCTTACGGAATACATCCGTGCCATTTGGTCCAGCATGTCTACACCACACTGTAAAAGCAGAGAGAGAGAGAGAGAGAGACATGACTATATGTGCTTTTTTTCTATAGGCCTGTATAGTACACATCAGAAAACATTGTAGCACTGGCAGGGCCGTTCCTCGGGTCCTTGGAGATCGGGGGCACCTGTGCGGTCGCAACAAACATTGGGTGTGGTCATGCAGTGAGTGGGCGTGGCCATTGGTGGGGCCAAATGTACATGAACTTAGCAGCGGTGTAAGCTGCAGATAACGGGCCTGCCCATCGAAATATTGGATGGAGCCCCCTGTCCTTTATTTAGATAATTTACAATCAGTATAGGCATAGATCAAAGATGTATACGCACATACAATTTTGATTAGTCAATCACTGATCAATTTTACCACCCCCATGCAGTAAGTGGGCCAATAGACAATGAATTTGATGAACAGAGCTAAAATTGGCTAATCAAAATTGTATGTGTGTACCAGGCTTTACAGCTAATACTGTACATACTGGAAGTAGCAGGGATCAGCATACAATACAGCTGGTTTACAATCAGTAAAGGCACAGAGTAACACCTTATACTGTACACACTGGAGGTAGATCAGCACACAGTGCAGGCACTAAAGAACAGCTTATACTGTACATAGTGTAGGCAGCAGAGATCAGCACACTGCAGCTAGCTTGCCGAAAAATATGAGGGTAACGTTGTGCGGCACGCGTAGCGCACCGCGCCGAAAAATAGGTGTGGCCATGGACCAGAATGTGGGTGTGGTCACGGGTGGAGACAACTTTACATGAACTTAGCAATGGTGGGACATTAGCAGGGACCTCCAGTTAGGTAGTGAGCGACAGCAGGGACCCCCAGTTAGGTAGTGAGTGACAGAAGGGACCCCCAGTTAGGTAGTGAGTGACAGCAGGGACCCCCAGTTAGGTAGTGAGTGACAGAAGGGACCCCCAATTAGGTAGTGAGTGACAGCAGGGACCCCCAGTTAGGTAGTGAGTGACAGCAGGGACCCTAAGTTAGGTAGTGAGTGATAGCAGGGACCCCCAGTTAGGTAGTGAGTGACAGCAGGGACCCCCAGTTAGGTAGTGAGTGACAGCAGGGTCCCCCAGTTAGGTAGTGAGTGACAGCAGGGACCCCTGTTAGGTAGTGAGTGACAGCAGGAACCCCCAGTTAGGTAGTGAGTGACAGCAGGGACCCCCAGTTAGGTAGTGAGTGACAGCAGGGACCCCCAATTAGATAGTGAGTAACAGCAGGGACCCCCAGTTAGGTAGTGAGTGACAGCAGGGACCCCTGTTAGGTAGTGAGTGACAGCAGGGACCCCCATTAGATAGTGAGTGATAGGGACCCCCGTTAGGTAGTGAGTGACAGGCGCCCCCTCACCTCGCAGCCAGCAGCGTCAGACCTCGATCAGTGGGCAACCTGACCAGTTAGAGTGGGCGCCGGGCGCAATTATGCGGAAGTGATGTCACGTCCGCATATCAGCGGTGTCCGCTAGGTGCTAGCGCCCGCTCTAACTGGTTGCCGGCTGATCGAGGTCTGACGCTGCTGGCTGTCTGGCAGCGGGGACAGCTGCAGCGGCCGGGGGGGGGGGGGGGGGCAGCGGGGCCAGGGCACCCCTGGAAATAGATTGGGGGCACCCCAGAAAATGTTGGGGGCACGGGCCCCCAAAAATAGCGCTAGCTATGCCACTGAGCACTGGTGTAAAATTATACACACATTCACATACCTTCATGTGGTTATAGTCTGTTATTGTGTTGGGTTTCCTCTTTCTGCCATCACCGATCGTCACGTCTTGGTGCATGGAACTTAGAACACACCCAGTCTTGTTTTTTCTAGGTGCATAAATTGTCAAGGAGAAACTGCCGCTTCTAAGCACTGAAGTGGAGAATACCTCTCGCTGTGCAGTGTCTTTTGCAAGCTGAGGAAGTTCACGCCGGACTTTATTCACCGTGCCCAATAGCGTTGTTTTGCTCTGCAGCAGTCTGTGCGACAGTGACAGTGAAGTAAAGAAATTTTCCGTCGTGACATTTCTCCCATCATCCAAAAATGGCTCCATCAGATTTATGACCATGTTCTCTGCCAGCCTCTCTCCCTTCTGACGACTGGGGTCCTTTCCCAAGTAAGGAGATGCATTGCAGACATATTTGGTCTCCAAATCCCTAGCCATCCAGAACTTGATCCCAAATTTGTCTGGCTTGGTTGCGATATACTGTGTGAATGGACAACGAACCTTGGTAGGGAACAGTTGTTCATCTATGGTGTTCTCCTGGAGTGAAACTCTCAGCACAGTTCTTCTTGAAGCGTGTCCAGATGTCGGAGATTGCAGCAAATTTGTCTGTTTTCACCCGTTCTTCCCGCGTGTCCTAGTCATCAAATCGAAGGTGTTGCATAATTGAAATGAATCTATTTCGGGGCATTGTCTCTTTAATTACTGGCACCAGAAAGTTTTCTGACCAGCAATCCACAATGGGTTTCCTCCGGGCCCTCCGGTTTCCTCCCACATCCCAAAAACATACAGATAAGTTAATTGGCTTCCCCATAAAATTGGCCCTAGATGACGATACATACACTACATGATACATACATAGACATACTGTATGATTATGACAGGGACTAGATTGTGAGCCCCTCTGAGGGACAGTTAGTGACAAGACAATATACTCTGTACAGTGCTGCGTAATATGTTGGCGCTATATAAATACTTAAATAAAATCTGCCCCTGCCTTTCCACCCACACTGCCCTCACTCATGCAACCCCCAATATCTGCTACAGGCACCCCTACCCCCACCTCTGTTTCATCTCAGACACTTTGTCTACACTTCAGAGTCCTCTACACTTCACACTATTTGTGTACAAACATACATTGGAGACTGAAGTGTTAGCAAGTTTTCATTGTATTCATGTCATTGTATCAGCAACTTTTCAATCTGTTTTCACACATTTTTTATAAAAGACTTGTGTTTCCATATATTGTGAATGTGTGTCTTCAATATTTGCAGGTCAGTGAATGTGGGGGATATTTTGTATACATAGGGCAGGCATTTCTGAAGGTTTCCAAGTCTCACACAGCTACTCTGAGCTACTCTGTGTAAACAAATGCAAATGTGCAAGGCCTTACAGGTAATGGGTGGTTTGCACAACAATAGATTGAAGATAATGTACCTGAAGACATGTAAAGACTTGTAAAAATCTCAGCAGGGGTGAATAACACCTCTGGCCTTGCAACAGAAAATAGAAAACTCTGTAATTCTAGTGTTAAACATTGGGGAGGGATGCAGGCTTTAAAAGGGGTCTATTAAAATGAAGAGTGGTGGAAAATATGTGGCAATATGTTTGCAGCATTTCATATGTGACGACATGTTTTGCAGCATTTTTATATGTGGTGTCATGTTTGTAGCATTTCATATGTGGGCTCATGTCTGCTGCATTTCATATGTGGTGTCATGTTTGCCGCATTTCCTATGTGGTGGAATGTTTGCAGAATTTCATATAATATGGCATCATGTTTGCTGAATTTCATATGTGGGGTCATGGTTGCTGAATTTCATATGTGGGGTCATGGTTGCTGAATTTCATATGTCACATCATGTTAGCTAAATTTCATATGTGGCAGAATATTTGCAGCATTTCATACGTGGTGGAATGCAGCATTTTATATGTGGCGTCATGCTTGCTGAATTCCATATGTGGTGGAAAATTTTGCAGTATTTCATATGTGGCAGAATGCAGTGTAAGATATGTTACACCGTGTTTACTGAATTCCATGTGCTTGATTCACTAAGACAAATAGCATGCCTTATCAAAGTTAACATGCCTTATCAGAGTATAATAGAGAGCGCTACGAACCCGCAGGGGCTCAGGGCAGGACGAGTGGAGCTCTCATCATTGCCATTTAGCAGGCATACGTTTGTAGCGCTTGCTATGCTACTCTGATAAGACGTGTTAACTTTAATAAGGTGTGTTATCTCTGATAAAGCATGCTATTTGTCCTAGTAAATCAAGCCCCATATGTGGCAGATTGTTTGCAGCAAATCATATGAGGCAGAATGTTTGTATTTCATTTGTGGCGGAATGTTTGCAGCATTTCATGTGGCGTTATGTTTGCTGAATTTCATATGTGGCATCATGTTTGCTAAATTTTTATTATGTGGGGGTTTTTTTTTTTGGGGGGGGGGGGGTGGAGGATTGCTGCCTTTTGCTACATTCCTACATCTATTTGGAATGCAGTAATTCAGTATCTTCAAAGCAATGCTTATAGCATGGACAAGGCCATATGTGTGTGGGGTTAGTTTTAGGGAGGCAACGCTGTCTAATTACCTTAATGGTGGCCAATAATGATCCAATTTCTTTATTTGGTTATGAAAATCTTATTTTTTGCATAATTCTTAGTTATATTGTTTTGCAGTCAATATATTTTGCAAACGATTATAGACTTCTGTATTTCTTAATGTAATTGCAAAATGTATTGCTGCTTTATGCTACCATTTCTATATTTGCACACAAGGACACGCATTTGGGCTGGGGCTGCCATGAAAGGGCCTCTGGGTTGTGTTTTCTCCCCAGCCCAAAAGGTCCCAGTCCGTCCCTGACCCTAATGGACTTTGTTTCCGTGCTGCGCTCAAGATGTCCTGCTATTAGACTTACAGTTCATGAAAGTGTTGAGGAAGCAGTGTTCCTAGACACCCGAGTAATTAATCAGTCAGGCAAATTGACTGCTACACTTTATGTAAAACCAACAGATTTCACTGCATTATCATACTGTAGCTTCCTTCCTCCTTCTGTTAAAAATGTAGGCCCTATAGGCCAAATGACCCGAGTTGAGAGAATTGTTTCAGAGGATATAGTGCTGGATGATCAGAAAGAGATTTTGAAAACTAAATTTAGAGAGAGAGGTTACCCTGAACATGCTTTTTTTGCCTAAACCACATAGCACCAGATGTGGCCATAAACAATTTTGTATTCCTTTTGTTTCCACGTATACCATTTGCAGTGACTTAATTGGCAGATCTAACAGGAAGCATTTGCATCTTTTGCAAGGTGATTTTCCCCAGATACCTGAATTTCGCTACCCTCCATTATTGCCCTGTAAAAGAGTTCCAACGGTACACGATAAAGTGTTCTATCATCAGGACCCAAGGGATTTGCCTTCTTCTGCCACTAAATCTGGTATATTTCCTTGCCTTAGCTGTCATCTTTCCAGCCGCATAGCCAAAGGTGGATCATCATTTACCCATGATTTAATAGAGATGGCTCGAACTTCTGATTTTGGGTTCGCGAATTGCGAACGCGAACTTCCGTAAAGGTTCGAGTTCACGTGAACCACCATAGACTTCAATGGGCAGGTGAATTTTAAAACATGGAGGGACTATTTCTGGCCACAAAAGTAATGTAAAAGTTGTTTCAAAGAGTCTAACACCTGGAGGGGGGCATGGCGGAGTGGGATAGATGCCAAAAAGTCCCTCGGAAAACTACGTATTTGACGCAGAGTAGGGTTACCATCCCTAAAGTGCAGAAATGACATTGCATTGCTAAACTGGAGGCATAAAGTGCTTTAAAACATCTTGCGTGTGTATACATGGATCAGGTAGTGGAAGTAGTGTACTGCTTCACACCGACAGACCAAACTCACTGTTTAATGCACCGCAAACAGCTGTTTGTGTAGTGATGGCTGTGCTGGTGTGCACGTTGGCGAGAGTGCAGGCCATGACAGTTTTCCAGCCTATATGGTCGGGCTGAGGTAGCTCAATGACAGAATAACAGTGACTGTTCAGCTGATCAAATTTGGTCTGTCCACAATAAAGCAACAACCTTATTATCTTGGGTGTGCCCCCAACACACTCATATAGGTCAATACTTCATTGTGATACGCAAGCCCCTTCACCATGGCAAGGTAACGATCATGAAGGGGAATTGACACTTGTACATGCCTTTTGTTTTGCTGTTGCAGCCACCAGGGATGCTCGCCAGAGATCACGAATTGCAATTTACCCGTGATCACAGGTTGTTTTTCATGATTCCAGAACTCGAATTCGAAGATCGATACCGATCCCGAATTCGAATGTATCGGATTCAGGTGTTAACCTGTGATCATGAATTCAGATTCGGTATCCAGGAGATGACATCATTGGGCCAATCAGAAGGCCCCCAGCCGAGGCTCTAGCAACCAATCAGTTGGCCCCCAGCCTGGCCCTCCCCTCCTCTATATTTATTTATATTTCATTTTTTTTTTGTCACTCGCCACCAACCCAGACTCTTTACTAAAGTTTACAGCCTTTCCCGCGCTATATATATATATATATATATATATATATATATATATATATATATATATATATATATATATTGTTTTTCTTATTGTATTTGTATATTCTTGCACAACGACTGGCAGAGGTAGAGGGCGAGGCACCACCAAGAAAGGTAGCGCCATTGCTGCAGCCACTGCCAGCACCAGCAGGTCTGTGACTGGTCCGTCACTAGCCACTGACCGCAGAGCTGTGGAGGAGGGAGCAGAGGCGCAACATCTTTGAGATGGGTCATCGCCCCCGGCCCATTGCGGATAGTCAGGCACAGGCTGTGGTGGAAATGATAGCGCAGCAGCAAGCCACCATTTCCAGCCAGACCTCCAGCGCCAGAGAGGCCAGTGCCACCACCAGCACTCCGGTCCACAGCAGCAGCCGCCCTCCCCCACTGCTTGAGGTCACGTCGACCCCTGCGGCCAGCCTGCCCTCAATGAGCACGCTCTTTACCCCAGGGACCGCAAGCATTTTGAGGGATGTGGTTGCCCAGTTTGAGGAGGAGATGATGGGGAAATGCAAGGAGGAGGATTTTGAGGTGGCGGAGTTTGCTGTTGGCGGCGCACAACAACTGGAATTTCATGAGGAGGAGGAAGGGCCTGATGCAGGGGATGTTGGGGCAGAAGAGTTGGTTGAGGGCTCAGAGGAGATGTTTGGGGATGATGATGATGATGAGGTGCTGGATCGTTTCTATGTGCCACCACCAGCAAAGTTGGGTGAAGGCAGCTCGTCATCGGAGGAGGAGGCATCTCTGGCACAAAGCGTGGAAGGCAGGAGCCCCAGCCTGCTGCTTCAGCCGCTACCACCACCCGCACCAAATCTCCTCCAAGCAAAGGGGAAAAAAAACAGTCCTCCAAAGGCAAAAAAGCTCCTCAGCCCTCAAGCAAGAAGTGCAAGTTAAAATTCCCAGTCTGGCGTTACTTCACTGTGTGCGCTGACGATAAGACCCGTGCTGTTTTCCACAGTTGCGGTAACAGTCTGAGCAGAGGTTGCGATCTCAACAAGTTGGGTACCTCATGCCTGCAGATCCATTTGCAGACCAAACATTTTGAGGACTACAGTGAGTTTCTGAGACTGAGGGACAGTGGTGCAGGCAGTGGTCAGAGCCAGACAGCCACTGCACAGCCTTCAGCACCCTAAGCAGCAGCATCCCACCCTCCTGCTCATCCAGCATCAGCAGCAGGATCACAGAAACTCACTGCTCCACCCCCGGGCAGCCAGTCCTCAGTGGCCTCATCTGCTCCCTCCACAGTCGCCTCCTCTTCCTCCCATGCAGGCAAATGCTACCACCACCAGGTGCATCCGGGTGCTGAACGGGTTGCTTGCCCAGGCCCTGTGCTCCCAGCTCCTGCCATACTCCTTTGTGCAGGAGGGGAGTGACATGAGAACGCTCCTGCAGTATGGGATCCCGGAGTGGCAAATTCCCAGCCGCCACTACTTCTCCCGAACGGTGATCCCAGCACTGCACCAGTTTGCTGTGGCGATCACGCTGTGAGTGAGCGGATTAACATCACAATGAACTCCTGGAGCAGCCGTTTTGGGACAGACTGCTACCTGTCCTTAACGGCTCATTGGGTCAGCCTGGTAAAATGCGCCAGCAAGGAAGCAGCAGGTCCATTCTCGGGCGCATCAGCAGCAGTAGATCCTTCACAGCAGCGCTTCTGGAGTTAACACCTGTGCAGTATTAAACCTGTGTCAAAGAAAGAACAGGCACATAGCGGGTAATCCTTAGACACTCGTACACCCTGTGTCAACATAACACACTGTGCTCTGGGGAAATACACCACATGCAGGTCGGGGGTCACACTCGCCCCCTTAAACCCCTGCTCACCAGATCTCTGCTTTGTATTCAAGCAAATAGTATAATCACTGCAGCAGGTGGCTATAAGAAAGCATAAGACATCCGCCTCTCATTGCGTAAAATCCTCATTTAATATGGGTCTAGCCCCTAGTAAAAGCATATGCGTACCATGTACAGTAAAATCAAAAGCTCATCTCACATGTCCGGCTGCCCGGCATTAATGTCCTCCAAGTTTCCACGCCGCAGCCCTGGTAGTTCCATATTCCGTATCAGAGTGGTAAAGCGTGCGTGTCCAGGCTCCGCCCAACGCGTTTCGTCACTATGGGGGCGTGACTCATCAGGGGCACTGGACACGCTAGCACGCTAGAGTCTAATGAATGCGAGTGCCCGCCCTTGCCGCCTCCCACATCACTGTATGCCCAGACTAGGGTGTAAGTCGCATTGGTCTACCAGCAAAAGGGGGCGGAATCTTGCAGGGTCACAAGCTAGGATAATAAAACGTACAAACACTCATTTATATGCAAAAAGTGGTACTGTCATTACATCACAATACAAAGCTCCATCCTCTATCATAAAAAGAGCCGCCATTGTAGCCAAGCGCTCTCCGCTGCACCTCACAGTGCAATGCTTAAATGATAATATTAGTGCAGCCTAAAAATTCATACCCCTCCTATTCTCCCATAGGAGTATATACAGAACATCAGCAGAATATTTACAGATTAGGGATCAGAAATATATATGGTCAACTATTAGCACTGAGATCATCACTAGTCGTTAGAAATAAAGCAATTGATGTCAATCTCAATATTTAATCCACCAGGGGTCAGACTCCCTAGTCTATGGATCCATCTTGTTTCTAACTTAGATAGTTCCCTTAGTCGATTACAGCCCCTCCAGCTTGGGGTCAATTTTTCCAACACACAGAACTTAAGGCCATCAGGGTTACACAAGTGAACCTCTCTAAAGTGAGCAGAGACACTATGGTCCTCATGTCCTTTCCGGATTTTGTATATATGCTCTCTGATTCGGGTTTTTAAGTCTCTGGTAGTTCTACCTACATGTTGAACTCCGCAACTGCACCACAACAGGTATACCACATACGTGGAGGTACAGGTAACAAAGTTCTTTAGCTTAAAGCTTTTTTGGTTGTGGGGAGAGGTTATAGATCTTATTATTTCCCTCCTGTTAGACACACCACATCCCTGGCAGTTTCCACATGGGTAAAAACCAGGTTGTTGCCAATTGTTAAACCTCTGACCTTTAGGTGGGTCCACACAACTTGGGACCAGGGCATCTCTAAGATTCGGTGCCCTGCGATAAATAAACTTTGGTTTGTTAGGAAGTGCTCACATCAACGTAGGGTCACTGAGCAGGACTGGCCAATATTTTCTAAAAATATTTTCCACCTTTTTGTACTGCATATTGAAGTTGCTAATGAAGGCCAGCTCATTTTGTATTTGTGGTGTCGCTGATTTCTCTGCCACCAGGACACTCCTGTCCATATTTCTCACACAGTGGATAGTAGAGTCTATCTCTGCTTCATTATATCCCTTTTTTAAAAAACGAGATTTTAAAACTGTTGCTTGTTCATCATAATCCATCACATTTCTACAGTTTCTCCGTAGCCTCACCATTTGTCCCTTAGGGACCCCTCTCAACCAGTGTGGGTGGTGACAGCTTTCAGTTGGGATAAAGCCGTTTCTATCCGTTTGTTTGAAGAAACATTTCGTTTTTAGCTGACCTCCCTCCAAAAAAAATGTTTAGATCCAAAAAGTGGATAGAATTTTTATCAAACTCCAAGGTAAGCTTGATATTTGGCCATAGGTCATTCAAGCCCCCAAAGTATTCTTTTAAATCTTCCTCTGACCCCCTCCAGATTAGTAACAGGTCGTCAATGTAGCGAGCCCACATTATTACATTGGGGGCGCCCTTCGCAATAGCCAATTCCTCCCATCTCCCCATATATAAGTTGGCTAGGGATGGAGCGAAGGATGCCCCCATGGCACATCCATATCTCTGTTGGTAATAGTCCCCCTTATACCAAAAAATAATTTTTCGTTAATGCAAACTTTAATAGCTCCAATAAGAATTCAATCTGGTGAGCATTTATGGGGGCATCCTCTTCCATGTAATATCTAACTGCCTCTATTCCCCCCTCATGGGGGATGGGGGATGTTGGTATATAGGTAGGGATGAGCGTAATGACCTAATTACGAATTTCCGAAATTTCGCGAAATTACTACAATTACGATTTTAGCAGTAATCGAAATTTCGTAATTTTCGCAAATTACGCAAATTTTCGTAATTACGATTACGAAATTTAGTATTTTAAAGTTTGCAAAGGTTTCTATCCCTCTAGATGCCTAAAATGAATAACCAACCTCCTCCTCCTCCTTCTCTCTCTCTCTCTCTCTCTCTCTCTCTCTCTCTCTCTCTCTCTCTCTCTCTCTCTCTCTCTCTCTCTCTCCAGAGATCTGTAGTATTTCAAAACCATACTCATATTCATGACATGTCCAGGGATCAAACCCAGGCCAACCACATGGAAGACAGCTATGCTCACCACCATACCACCAAACACACACTAAATAGACTGCTAACCTAAATCTTACTTGTAGACAGTCATATGAGACACATGCTGGGTGCAGGGCTTTGTGATTGGACCATGCGATAGAGTGAGGTGCAAAAATGAAATCATGCCTAGCAGAGGATGGTTTCACAGTGCTAAATGCTAGGCTGGCTGTGGTGCAATTGGTTAGTGTGTCTGGCTGGTAACAGCAAGGTTACAGGTTCAATTCCATCCAGGCATGTCTTTTCCTTTTGCGTTCAACAGTTGTCCAAACAGAGCCAACAGAGCCCCAGATAGCCATGTAGAGTTAGGTCACAGCTAGCCTGGCTGTGGTGCAATTGGTTAGTGTGTCTGGCTGGTAACAGCAAGGTTACAGGTTCGATTCCATCCAGGCATGTCTTTTCCTTTTGCGTTCAACAGTTGTCCAAACAGAGCCAACAGAGCCCCAGATAGCCATGTAGAGTTAGGTCACAGCTAGCCTGGCTGTGGTGCAATTGGTTAGTGTGTCTGGCTGGTAACAGCAAGGTTACAGGTTCGATTCCATCCAGGCATGTCTTTTCCTTTTGCGTTCAACAGTTGTCCAAACAGAGCCAACAGAGCCCCAGATAGCCATGTAGAGTTAGGTCACAGCTAGCCTGGCTGTGGTGCAATTGGTTAGTGTGTCTGGCTGGTAACAGCAAGGTTACAGGTTCGATTCCATCCAGGCATGTCTTTTCCTTTTGCGTTCAACAGTTGTCCAAACAGAGCCAACAGAGCCCCAGATAGCCATGTAGAGTTAGGTCACAGCTAGCCTGGCTGTGGTGCAATTGGTTAGTGTGTCTGGCTGGTAACAGCAAGGTTACAGGTTTGATTCCATCCAGGCATGTCTTTTCCTTTTGCGTGCGCGCGCTGCGCCATTGAACCCCATGGGGTATTTTGCGTGCGTAAAACTTTACGCATGCAAAACTTTGTGCTCGGTGTTTGGACAACTGTTGAACTCAAAAGGAAAAGACATGCCTGGATGGAATCGAACCTGTAACCTTGCTGTTACCAGCCAGACACACTAACCAATTGCACCACAGCCAGGCTAGCATTTAGCACTGTGAAACCATCCTCTGCTAGGCATGATTTCATTTTTGCACCTCACTCTATCGCATGGTCCAATCACAAAGCCCTGCACCCAGCATGTGTCTCATATGACTGTCTACAAGTAAGATTTAGGTTAGCAGTCTATTTAGTGTGTGTTTGGTGGTATGGTGGAGAGCATAGCTGTCTTCCATGTGGTTGGCCTGGGTTTGATCCCTGGACATGTCATGAATGTGAGTATGGTTTTGAAATACTACAGATCTCTGGAGGGAGAGGGAGAGAGAGGGGGAGAGAGGGGGAGAGAGGGAGAGGAGGAGGAGGAGGAGGAGGAGGCTGGCTGTGCTATTCATTTTAGGCATCTAGAGGGATAGAAACCCTTACAAACCTGAAAAAGTAAAATTTCGGTTGGAGACACGAAATTCGTCATTACGGGAGTGAAATTTCGATTACGAAATTGTAAATTACGATTTGAAAATTAATTACGAAATTACGAATTTGGGTCGTAATGTTAAATTTCGCATTCGTAATAAAAGCAGTTCGAAATTTCGAAAATTTCGGCTCATCTCTATATATAGGGAACTGACATCAGCTGTCCCCAATATCATCCCATTTTCTACTTTAACCTTCTCCAGGACCCTCAAAGTGTGTCCTGTATCCTTTAACACCCTGGGGAGTTTAGCCACTAAAGGCTGTAGAAAGGTGTCCAAGTACATGCCCAAACTGTGGGTAACAGACCCAATCCCACTGATGATTGGGCGACCTGGTGGGTCAATTAAACTCTTATGTACTTTTGG
Source organism: Hyperolius riggenbachi (assembly GCF_040937935.1). Lineage (NCBI taxonomy): Eukaryota > Metazoa > Chordata > Amphibia > Anura > Hyperoliidae > Hyperolius > Hyperolius riggenbachi. The sequence goes on from NC_090646.1 coordinate 429,246,197, forward strand.
GGTTTGATAGATGATGGGTACTCTAGGGGCAGAAGGGATAAGGTAACTATATTGTCATGATCGCTGCTGCAGCCGGTATTGCTGGAAGTAGTAGTGCTGCAGCTCAGGCAGTTCTGATCTCTTTCCATGCAAGCTGCATAGCTTTGTCTGCCTTTCCCTGCTGTCAGCTTGTGACTGATTATCATTCACCTGTGTGGGAATCTGCATGTCTGCTCCCATTGGATGACCTCAGTATAAAGATCTGCTTCCTGCAGGACTCCTCGGGTTTTCATAGCTTCAGTTTAAGCCTGCCTTGCTGTCGCTTCAGCCCCAGATCGTGTTTCTTGTTCTAAAGATACTTTGCTGGTCTTTGCATCATATATTGGTTTATTGCCAATATATATGCATACCAGCACGTTTATTATTTTCCTTGTATTCGTGTTACGTTGATACATCAGTGTCGCTGATATATACGTACACAAACTGTTTATATCCTGTGTTCAGTTAGTCAGTTTTCCAGCACGTTTTGGTAGTTTGCGTGTACCGTGATCACCCGTGCTGAGGTAGTTACCCTGCTCCTGGTTCTGTTTGTGGATTGCGTTCATCTCTGCAAAGAGATAACGAATCCTTCTGAATCCTGTTCTGTTACCATTTGTGGATTGCGTTCATCTCTGCGAAGAGATAGCGAATCCTTCTGAGTCCTGTTCCCTGTATTGCTCCAGTCTAAGTCAGTGTTCCTGCTTATGTCATATATCGGTTCATTGCCGATATATACATATGTTAGTCAGACGTTACAAATAGTTTCATTGATAGCTGTAATTGTAATACGCTAGGAAAACATACTTGTATTTTTGTCTGTGTTACGTTCATCTATCTTGATCCTGCTATTTCCTGACTATCCTGTCCTGTCCTTGTGAGGCACGCCATCGCTGCAAACGCATTGGCTGCCTAATTCCAGTCTGTCTTGTTGTGGACGCTTGCTGTCACTAAGTAGCGGCTAGCTAGCAAGCGTTCATTCTGTCTACCTGTCCTGATCTCCTCAGTTCTGGTTTATGCGCTCAGCGCTACCTTGCGCTGAGACGTTATCGCAAAAGTATTGTTTGTGGCTGTCGGATCTGCACCGGCTCTGTGCGCCACAATCTCCTTTTGGAGTCAGTCCTCCCCTCCACTATACTAGGGATAGCCTGTTTCCTTGTGCTAGTGTGTGTACCTCCTCCACGTCAGCTCATGCGTTGCATGCTGACTGTGGAGAATACACCACCAAGCCTTACATTATGAAAATCCCATTACCAATCCCCATTGTGGGGGGGATTCCCAGAAAGTATGACACTGTTAATTATGGTTCCTGTTCCTTTAAGAAATTTGAAGAACTTAACTCTGAAACAGAAAATGAGTTTTTCTCTGAATGTGCCAGGTTCCTGGCCAATCCCGATCTCCAAGCGACTCCTGTTTCAACCTGGGCACTCCAACTAAGTTATATTTTGTTTAAAGGGCAATTGTTTCAGTGGGCATTTGATGTTCTCAATCATTCCGATTTGAAAGAGAGACCGCTGGAATTTCTAGCGTTTGTGATCCATAACTGGTTGCGCATAGATCCATTGCCTTTTCCTCTAAATGAACTCCTGGCAGCAGGCCAATCAGCTTCTCCTTCAATTGTTTGCAAAAATGATCAGCAAGCAGAGAGTGTTCCTGATAATTTTCCTGCAGCTTTGAATAAATCATCAAAGACAGCAGGGTCTAAGGCCAAACGCAAACGTTCTAAGAAACGTGTCCGATCTGCAGAGTCGTTATCCTTAGCGACTGAGACCTATAATGAGATTCTGCCATTAACAGATAATGAAATGCAATTGTCTTTCAGGGGAGTTAAATGGACTTATGAGACTACTAATGAACTTTCCTCCCTGGCTAGGGAAAATAAAGATTTTTGTTTAAAAGAATTATCTGAGTATGATTATGAGGAGATATTACAGAGTATTGAACAAATCAACTTATTTGTGAACCAAGGGAAGTTTGCATACACTACAGTTCAACACTTGCTACAGGTATTGGAGATTCTTAAGAATAAGGAATCTGCCAATCACCTGCTAATTAACCCTATACCTGTGCCTGCCACAATCATATCTGCCAACTGTGATCAGCCTAAATGTTTCGCTGTTAAGTATGCATGGGATCCTCCATTCGAGAGGGGAGAGATGGAAGCCCTGGTCTGTGAATGGAAGAATGATTCAAGTTCATTTTGTCAATTTTACAGTGCAAAAAGTGAAATGGTACTGAATGCATGCATTAAGTCAGCCTATAACCTAATAGAGACTGGTGTGTGTAGGTATGACTGTGTGGCTCCTTTGATTGATGTGTGGGAACTGATTTTGGATGATTTTTATGTGACTCCGAATTCGCAAATATGGCGTTCTGACCCGCCTGCTTCAGCACCTTTTGCTGATTCAGCAGGTGATTCGGAGCTCTTTTTGTGTGAAATTGAAGTTCCTGCAATTCCACCCTGTACCATGGATAACTCAGTGTTACTTACCAGTAAAACAGAAGCCACTGATACATTCTTAACCTTGCCCTGCGCAAATTTCTCAGCAGAGAATCCAGAGGTCCTGCTGACTTCCGAGTCCAGTCTAGCCAGTACTCATGAGTCTTTGTTCAGTGAAACAGACACCAGAAAAATCTTGCCTGCCTCTGCAAACACTTCTGCAGAAATTACCTGTGTTAATAAAGTTCAACTCCTGTCTGATCCAGCAGATGCCAATAGATGCACTACATCAGTTTCCGAGTCCCAGCAATCCTGTCTAGAAACCTCAGAACCCCAGCATCTGAATTTTCCAATTTTACAAATGAATGGTGATTCAGATGCGCAAACATTGTGTCTTGATCTTCCTGTTTCTACACCTCGCTCTAGTTTCGTGAATAGCTCAGAGCATCTGCTATGTGAACCTGAAATCGCAGAATTATTACCTTGTTCAGAAAATGTTCCAGTAAATTTGCCCTGTATCGTGAATAGCTCAGAGCATCTGCTATGTGAACCTGAAATCGCAGAATTATTAACTTGTTCAGAAAATGTTCCAGTAAATTTGCCCTGTATCGTGAATAGCTCAGAGCATCTGCTATGTGAACCTGAAATCGCAGAATTATTACCTTGTTCAGAAAATGTTCCAGTAAATTTGCCCTGTACCATGAATTGTGCAGTAGATCTCTCCAATGAAACTCAGGTCACAGAATCATTATGCTGTCCAGCAGGTGCTTCCATGGTTTTGCCCTGCAATATGGACTGTTCAGTGATCCTGTCCAGTGAAGCTGTGGTCGCAGAGTCTTATGCTTCACCCAGTACTTTGGATACTTCAAACCCTCTAGCAGAGGAGTCTGAGGCACTGCTTACCTCAGTTGGTGTTGCAGTAATATTCACTTGTCTAGCAGCTGTTTTGGAATTACAGTCTGCTCTAATAAAACTTGATGAATTTCTGCCCAGCAAAGCAGAAGCCATTGAAATATTGTCCTCGTCAGCAAGTGTGTTAGATACCTTGCCGTGTATACAGTCTGATTTAACCAATGTTGTTGAGTCCCTCTCCAGTGTTGTAACAGCCGAGGAACTCCAGCCCTGTCCTCTGAATGTTTCAGAAGTCTTGCCCTGTAACCTGGATAATTCTGATTCTCTGGTCAAAATAATAGAAATCTCAGAATTTCAGTCCGGTCTGATGAGTGTTCCTGAAACCCAGCCCTGTATCCTGAAAGATTCTGGTTCTCTGGCCGCTGTGGCAGAGGTTCCAGAGTCCCCTTCCTGTCCAGGGAATTCCTCAGTTTTGCCTAGTCCAGTGGGGGCTGCTGCAATACTGACTTGTTCTGCAGCGCCTCATGAGCTCCAATCCAGTGTATTAGATGAGTCTCTGTCCAGTCCAGAGGTAGTTGTGGAGTCCCTATCTGGTTCAGTGCATACATCAGAAGATTTGTCCTGTCTTGTTAGTGCCCCTGAATCTGATTTGTTACTGACTTTGCTGGAATCAGCGACATCTAAGTCTGATCCTGCATTCTCGTGTAAAAGTCCAGTAGTTGCGAAGTCTAGTCATGATGAATTTTTTTTGGTCAGTCCTGGTTTTGGTCCTGTCTTGGCTGACCCTGAGGCTCACAGTTCCTTGACATGCCCAGAGGTTTCTCTTGTGCCAGTGTGCCTAGATGTTCTTTGTGTGCCAGAATGCCCAAGTGTGTCTAAGGTGTTAGCGTGCTCTGATGCTTCCTTAGTGGGAACATGTTCTGATGTTGCCAGTCTGCCTGCATGCCCAGAGATGGTTCTGGTCCCTGAAAGCCCTGATCTTGATGTTTGTCCTTGTGGCCCTGACTCGGGAATTGCCCTAGGTTCCATAGGGGTTCTTGATGGTTCTCCATGTGAGCCTAAGGGGCGTTCTGACCTATGGTGATCTCTTTGGAGCTTCAAGGTGTTCTGGGAGGTCTCTGAGAAAACTTGTCCTGGTGCCTTGGACTGGTTCAACAGTGGGTTTTGTGTTGGTAAAGACAGTCCCGGTGGGCATTGCAAAGGCTTTGGCGTTTTTAAACGGTTCCTGGAAGGCGGTGGGTATCGCTCAGGGAGTTTCGGAGGGCTTTCTTCTGGAAATCATGGTTCTGATGGGTGTCACACTGGGGCTTGTAGTACTGATGGGCATGGTTCTGTAGGTTCTGGTTCTGATGGGTCCAGTCTTGTGGGGACTGATTCTGGAATTTGGTCTTGCCGGGCTGTCCCGGTCATCATGAATTATCAGTCAGACTGTTTTGTTGGGAATTTCAGTTTTGAAAAGCGTCTGGAATCCGCTTTTAAGGGCGGGGGTACTGTCATGATCGCTGCTGCAGCCGGTATTGCTGGAAGTAGTAGTGCTGCAGCTCAGGCAGTTCTGATCTCTTTCCATGCAAGCTGCATAGCTTTGTCTGCCTTTCCCTGCTGTCAGCTTGTGACTGATTATCATTCACCTGTGTGGGAATCTGCATGTCTGCTCCCATTGGATGACCTCAGTAAAAAGATCTGCTTCCTGCAGGACTCCTCGGGTTTTCATAGCTTCAGTTTAAGCCTGCCTTGCTGTCGCTTCAGCCCCAGATCGTGTTTCTTGTTCTAAAGATACTTTGCTGGTCTTTGCATCATATATTGGTTCATTGCCAATATATATGCATACCAGCACGTTTATTATTTTCCTTGTATTCGTGTTACGTTGATACATCAGTGTCGCTGATATATACGTACACGAACTGTTTATATCCTGTGTTCAGTTAGTCAGTTTTCCAGCACGTTTTGGTAGTTTGCGTGTACCGTGATCACCCGTGCTGAGGTAGTTACCCTGCTCCTGGTTCTGTTTGTGGATTGCGTTCATCTCTGCAAAGAGATAACGAATCCTTCTGAATCCTGTTCTGTTACCATTTGTGGATTGCGTTCATCTCTGCGAAGAGATAGCGAATCCTTCTGAGTCCTGTTCCCTGTATTGCTCCAGTCTAAGTCAGTGTTCCTGTTCCTGTTCCTTATGTCATATATCGGTTCATTGCCGATATATACATATGTTAGTCAGACGTTACAAATAGTTTTATTGATAGCTGTAATTGTAATACGCTAGGAAAACATACTTATTGTATTTTTGTCTGTGTTACGTTCATCTATCTTGATCCTGCTATTTCCTGACTATCCTGTCCTGTCCTTGTGAGGCACGCCATCGCTGCAAACGCATTGGCTGCCTAATTCCAGTCTGTCTTGTTGTGGACGCTTGCTGTCACTAAGTAGCGGCTAGCTAGCAAGCGTTCATTCTGTCTACCTGTCCTGATCTCCTCAGTTCTGGTTTATGCGCTCAGTGCTACCTTGCGCTGAGACGTTATCGCAAAAGTATTGTTTGTGGCTGTCGGATCTGCACCGGCTCTGTGCGCCACAATCTCCTTTTGGAGTCAGTCCTCCCCTCCACTATACTAGGGATAGCCTGTTTCCTTGTGCTAGTGTGTGTACCTCCTCCACGTCAGCTCATGCGTTGCATGCTGACTGTGGAGAATACACCACCAAGCCTTACATATATTCCTTATCATTAAGCATCCCCTCGTCTAGTCCACCCCTCAAAATCTCAATCAGTTCTTGTTTATATTTAGCCGTAGGGTTCCCAGGCAGTTTACTATATGTGTTAGCATCAAAGACTATTTTGTCAAGTTCTCCAAAATATTGGTCCTTAGTCACGACCACCACACCACCGCCTTTATCAGAGGGGCGTATCACAAGGTTTTTATTATCCAGAATATTCTCCATTCCTCTTTTATAGCCCCCCACTCTCTGCTCTGGTAATTTTTCTATCTCCCCACCCACCAATCTTTTAAAAACCTCTACACTGTTTTGGCTGCTCCCTATTTGGGGATTAAAGGTTGAGTTGTTTCGTAGGTTAGTGTGCTGATATCTAGAGGGTATGTTGGCCCGTTGGGAGGGTCCTTCTTTGTCTAGAAAATAACGTTTTAGATTGATTTTTCTCACGAATTTTTGCAGATCTATATATGTGTCAAATTTATTCAAGTTCTTAGGGGGGGCCAATTTGAGTCCCTTATCTAGCATTCTTAATTCCCCTCTTGTTAAGGTGGTCCCACTAATATTGAATATACCCTCCCCCACTAATTCCTTAGCCTTTTGTTTTCTATGTCCTGCTCTGCATCCCCTTCTGCTCTACTTTTTCTTTTTCTTTGTTGACCTGGCGAGTATAGGGGTATCTCTTGCTCGCCTCTTAGATGCTCCCTGTAGTTGTACTGCTGACCCCTGTCTAAAAAATTCCCCTGAGCTTGTTGGGGCATGTTTTCCAAATGTTGAAATCTGTTAAAAGTTGGGACCCCATATGTATACCTATACGAGGATCTCCCTTGGTGTTCTCTCCCCCCCTCTATGTCCACTCCTAGGTGGTGTGTACCCCCCATATTGGCTACCCTGCTGGTTAAAGTCTCTCCTCCCCATGGGCTCCCCTCCCTGGCTGTGCATACCAAAATTACGAGGCCTATAAATATTACTCCTAGGGGTTGGATTGCGATCCCATTGTGATTGATTATAGTTATAAAAAGATCCTCTTTGTTGCACCCCACCCCTTCCATGATTACCCATTGCCGGAACCTGTACCGGAGCTAGAGGTACTTGTTTGGGCTGATTGCCTGTAGGTATGGTGGGTTGTTGGCTTGGCTACAATGGCGGCTCTTTTTATGATAGAGGATGGAGCTTTGTATTGTGATGTAATGACAGTACCACTTTTTGCATATTAATGAGTGTTGTTTGTACGTTTTATTATCCTAGCTTGTGACCCTGCAAGATTCCGCCCCCTTTTGCTGGTAGACCAATGCGACTTACACCCTAGTCTGGGCATACAGTGATGTGGGAGGCGGCAAGGGCAGGCACTCGCATTCATTAGACTCTAGCGTGCGAGCGTGTCCAGTGCCCCTGATGAGTCACGCCCCCATAGTGATGAAACGCGTTGGGCGGAGCCTGGACACGCACGCTTTACCACTCTGATACGGAATACGGAACTACCAGCGCTGCGGCGTGGAAACTTGGAGGACATTAATGCCGGGCAGCCGGACACGTGAGATGAGCTTTTGATTTTACCAAAGTTTATTTATCGCAGGGCACCGAATCTTAGAGATGCCCTTGTCCCAAGTTGTGTGGACCCACCTAAAGGTCAGAGGTTTAACAATTGGCAACAACCTGGTTTTTACCCATGTGGGAACTGCCAGGGATGTGGTGTGTCTAACAGGAGGGAAATAATAAGATCTATAACCTCTCCCCACAACCAAAAAAGCTTTAAGCTAAAGAACTTTGTTACCTGTACCTCCACGTATGTGGTATACCTGTTGTGGTGCAATTGCGGAGTTCAATATGTAGGTAGAACTACCAGAGACTTAAAAACCTGAATCAGAGAGCATATATACAAAATCCGGAAAGGACATGAGGACCATAGTGTCTCTGCTCACTTTAGAGAGGTTCACTTGTGTAACCCTGATGGCCTTAAGTTCTGTGTGTTGGAAAAATTGGCCCCAAGCTGGAGGGGCTGTAATCGACTAAGGGAACTGTCTAAGTTAGAAACAAGATGGATCCATAGACTAGGGAGTCTGACCCCTGGTGGATTAAATATTGAGATTGACATCAATTGCTTTATTTCTAACGACTAGTGATGATCTCAGTGCTAATAGTTGACCATATATATTGCTGATCCCTAATCTGTAAATATTCTGCTGATGTTCTGTATATACTCCTACTAGATGTGGGATGTGACGTGGGGAAGAGGGTGGGTAGGATAGACTCCAACGTCATTTTATCTTACTGAGAATGGGCTGCGCAAAATACTATGTAAAAAATGCTGTTGTGCTAGAAAAGTAGTCTGTGTGAAGGATTGGCAGGGTGTAGTTACCTCTCTACATATGTACAGGGCAAAGTGGGTGGGACTTTTATTAATTGTACACTCTTGGGGATGGCATATGTTGCACATATGCGTATGGGAGAATAGGAGGGGTATGAATTTTTAGGCTGCACTAATATTATCATTTAAGCATTGCACTGTGAGGTGCAGCGGAGAGCGCTTGGCTACAATGGCGGCTCTTTTTATGATAGAGGATGGAGCTTTGTATTGTGATGTAATGACAGTACCACTTTTTGCATATAAATGAGTGTTGTTTGTACGTTTTATTATCCTAGCTTGTGACCCTGCAAGATTCCGCCCCCTTTTGCTGGTAGACCAATGCGACTTACACCCTAGTCTGGGCATACAGTGATGTGGGAGGCGGCAAGGGCGGGCACTCGCATTCATTAGACTCTAGCGTGCGAGCGTGTCCAGTGCCCCTGATGAGTCACGCCCCCATAGTGACGAAACGCGTTGGGCGGAGCCTGGACACGCACGCTTTACCACTCTGATACGGAATACGGAACTACCAGGGCTGCGGCGTGGAAACTTGGAGGACATTAATGCCGGGCAGCCGGATGAGATGAGCTTTTGATTTTACTGTACATGGTACGCATATGCTTTTACTAGGGGCTAGACCCATATTAAATGAGGATTTTACGCAATGAGAGGCGGATGTCTTATGCTTTCTTATAGCCACTTGCTGCAGTGATTATACTATTTGCCTAAATACAAAGCAGAGATCTGGTGAGCAGGGGATTGAGGGGGGGGGGAGTGTGACCTCCGACCTGCATGTGATGTATTTCCCCAGAGCACAGTGTGTTATGTTGACACAGGGTGTACGAGTGTCTAAGGATTACCCGCTATGTGCCTGTTCTTTCTTTGACACAGGTTTAATACTGCACAGGAGTTAACTCCAGAAGCGCTGCTGTGAAGGATCTACTTTGTTTATGAGGAGAACTGACTGGTTTTACTCTTTTATTGGCAGCTAGCTGCATATTGGAAGGACCTTACAAGAGGTGGTGAGCGCTGTGTCGCTTTTGAATTTTGCATCAGCAGCAGTAGCACCAGTAGTCCACTATTTGGTGCCACCACGTGGGGTCAGGGGGAGAAGCAGCAACTCCCTCCGCCAAGCGAACCCGCCTCAACAGCAGCATGAAGGCCTGCCACTGCCAAGCGCTGCTGGAGATGAGAAGCCTGGGGAAGAACAGTTTGACAGCAGCCAACGTGCTCCGCTACCTGAGGGAGCAGGAGAAGAGGTGGCTGACCCCCTGAACCCTCAGAGTCGGATTGGTGGTGTCCGACAATGCGGTCAACCTGCTGGCTGCCATCACCGGGGGACACTTGACCCACGTCCTGAACCTGGTGGTGCAGAAGTTCATGCGCACCTCCCACGGGATGAACAATCTGTTGGAAGCAGCTCAGAAAATTGTTCGCAGTTTCCGGTGCTCAGCCGCTGCCACAGCAATACTGGCCGACATGCAGCAGCATGAGGGCTTGCCATGACACCGGCTTGTGATTGATGTGCCAACTCGCTGGAATTCCACCCTGGCGATGTTGGAGCGGCTGGTTGAGCAGAGGAGGGCTGTCAACCGCTACATTGTTGAGGCCAATCTCGCGGGCACCACCAAACTCTAGCTTCTCTCCAACGCACAGTGGGGGCAGATACAGCAGGTCTGCTTGGTGTTGGCTCCCTTCCTGCAGGGAACCAACCTGGTGAGCAAGGAATGGGCATTCCTCTGCCAGTGGTGCCCTTTGTTTGTCCACCCTGTTTCCCATGGCAAGGCACATGCTGCGGTGCCTGTGCACAGACCCCAGGGTTAAGCAGATGCAAGCTCGGGAGGACGCCTGCATCAGCATGATCCTGGACCCACGGCTGAAGGGGAAGGTGGCTCAGTTCCTTCCTGCGGGACCGTGAACAGCGAACAAGGGAGTTGCAGGAGATCCTTGTTCGGCGATTGGAGGAAGCCTTCCCCCAGCCTTCCACCCCCTCTGTCCCTATCCAGCCAGCACAGCAGCTGGTGCCTGCAGCCAGCAGCGGCAGTAGCATCAGGTGCACAGGAGACCTGCTGTCATTGACAAAGGCACTCTACATGACGGTAGAGCAGCCCAGAGAGGAGGTGCGTGCAGCAGCATCTATCTCTCAAAGTCACAGCCAGCACCTGACCCGGATGGTGGCCAACTACATGGGGTCCTTCAGCGGGCTTGACACCGGAGCCTGTGGACCCCTTGGAGTACTGGTTCGAGTGCTTGCAGATCTGCAGAATTATGCGCTGCTGCCATGCGCCACTAGCTATTACGCCACTACAATAGCTACAATTTGTTGTTTAAAAAATTCTGAGGTGTCCGGGTTAAAAACTTTGCTGTCCCAGTTGTGTATTGGACACAATGTGGGCTTCACGACTGCTGTCCGGAACCTCCTGCTGTTGGTGTTTTTTACAGTCGTGGTACCAATGCTAAGTGCCATGGCCTGTTACATTGCCTGCTGCCACACGTCACTCCTCCTCCTCCTCTTTCTGCTGCTGCATTTAACCTCCTGCTGTCTGTGTTCCCACCGCCAGGGTCCACAGAATTATGCGCTGCTGTCATGCGCCACTAGCTATTACGCCACTACAATAGCTACATTTTGTAGTTTAAAAAAAAAACAATTCTGAGGTGTCTGGGTTGAAAACTATGCTGTCCCAGTTGTGTATTGGACACAATGTGGGCTGCACAACTGCTGTCCGGAACCTCCTGGTGTTGGTATTTATTACAGCCATGGTACCAACGAGAAGTGCCATGGCCTGTTACATTGCCTGATCACTCCTCCTCCTGCTGCATTTAACCTCCTGCTGGCTGTGTTTCTGCTGCCATGGTCCACAGAATTATGCGCTGCTGCCACGTGCCACTAGCTATTACGCCACAAATTTAGCTATGCTGTTGATGAAAAATGTTTACAATACTTGAGTTCTGAGTACAAGAGGAAGAATATGAACAAAAAAAAAGAAGAAGAAGAATTTTCCATTCATTTTTTTTTAATTACACCTATTTAATTGTGGTTTCCCTTTAAAAAAAAATGCTTTAAGGCCATTCGAATTCGTGATCACGACTATTACCCGAATTCAATTAGTGATCACGATTTGAATCGAATTCTATGGTCGTGATCACGGCCAAATCCGGATTTGACCTGGACCCGAATTCGAATGTACTTGAATCGAATTTGGGTACATCCGAGCAACCCTGGCAGCCACAGTGGAGCCAGAAAAATTAGGCATGTACACACACCAGAAAAATGATTATTATTTTTGGTAACTGCTGCTGCTAGCAGTGGCCTTAAAAATTCAGGAATCCCCCTGGAGTCCTGGACCCTGTTGGTGGTGGCAGAGAAGGCAGTCAAGCGGCCTGCAGGCAGAGATGCTGTGTGGGGACTGACTTAGTCTTCAGGCAGACAGCAGTGGCGTGCATGCAGAGATGCTGTGTGGGGACTGACAGTAGCCCTCCAGGATCCATGCATCATTCATTTTAATAAAGGCGAGGTACTGAACACTTTTTTGACCTAGCAGCTTCTCTTGTCAGTGACAATGCCTCCTGCTGCGCTAAAGGTCCTTTCTGACAGGACGCTTGAGGCGGGGCAAGCTAGAAGTTCGATGGCAAATTGTGACAGCTCTGGCCACAGGTCAAGCCTGCGCACCCAGTAGTCCAGGGGTTCATCGCTGCTCAGAGTGTCTATATCTGCACTTAAGGCCAGGTAGTCGGCTACCTGCCGGTCAAGGCATTTGTGGAGGATGGATTCGGAAGGGCTGAGGCATGGCGTTTGAATAAAGAAAGTCTGCATGTCCGACATCACCATCAGATCGCTAGAGCATCCTGTCCTTGCCTGCATGGACATGGGAGGAGGAGGATTACTGGCACACTTTTCGATTGTGCTGTGACATCACCCTTAACCACTTCACCCCAAAGGGGTTTTTACCCTAACAGGCAACAGCGATTTTCACCTTTCAGTGCTCATCCCTTTCATTTGCCAATAGCAACCAATTAATCACTACTAATCACAATAAAATCATCTATATCTTGTTTTTTCACCACCAATTAGGCATTTTGGGGTTGATATTTGTTTTCAGTAATTACTTTATTTTTGTAATAGAATGCGGAAAAGCTGCCGCGTGTACTGACAGCAAGGCGGCTGATTCCACGTCCAGCGCGGCGGTTTGCACGCAGCAGCGTGCGTCTGGTGTGGCTGGGTTTGTTAGTTCACACAGATTGAGGAATACGCACGCGCGCACTGAGAGGCAGAACCTTTATGACAACCAAGGAGGGATCAGCTGACCAGGTTGGTCAGCTGACCTCAAGAGCAAGTGACTATTGGTTGATCACTGATGGGTGGCGCCGGAGAGCACCGCTCTATATATAGTTACTGCTGGTCAGTCTCAGGTTGTCTGCCGTTGCGAACACTTACGTGGAAGCACTCAGACCTTAGTCAGATCCTACAGTGTGTTAGAACCAGGAGGACCTGGGAATTCACACTGAGCCAGATTACTTCTGTGTATTATTGTGTTATACTTCAGACTAGTTCCAGGGTGTTGAGACCACGGTCCTCACACCCAAGATTAGGGACTCTGTGTTATCATTCTGTTATACTTCAGACTAGTTCCAGGGTGTCGAGACCACGGACCTCACACCCAAGATTAGGGACTCTGTGTTATCATTCTGTTATACTTCAGACTAGTTCCAGGGTGTCGAGACCACGGACCTCACACCCAAGATTAGGGACTCTGTGTTATCATTCTGTTATACTTCAGACTAGTTCCAGGGTGTCGAGACCACGGACCTCACACCCAAGACTAGGCATTGTTTTGATATCTGTTATGACCTATTGCATTCCTGACTGTCCCTCTGCTTTCTGATTCGGTACCTACGCGTATCTGATTATCTGTTGCCAACCCTGCCTGCCTTTGGATACCGAATCAGCCTTCTGTCTCTGTACCTTGTCTGTCTGTGTGTTGCCGACCTGGCTTTCCCGACCTTGAGAGCTATCTCTCCTCTGTAAGAGATAGTCTCCAGACCTGCTAGTGACATCCACCTTTCAGGTGTCACTCACTCTCAGGCCCTTCCTACTCCACCCCTTTGGAGGTCTCAGGCTGCTGGAAGGTTTTTGCACTTCTCAAAGGGCGGTATCGCCCATACTGCCAAAGACCACCTGCTCCTCGGGTGGTCTTACTCAAAGTAGTTACTGTTGCACCAAAAACACTATATAGGTGTCCAGAGGTAAGTTATACTTGTATTATCGGTGATTCTGCAGATCATCAATAATCAGGTATAATCTGGATTCTTGGTGATACTGCAGATCACCAATAATCAGATTCTCTCTGTGTGCTGACACCGATTGTTACAATTTTCTATGCATTTTAAAGGGAAAAACAAGGAAAAAAAATGAAAAAATGCACTATTTCTCCAATTTCATCTATATATATAAACACTGCTACTGTACATAAAACCCACACATTTTATCTGCTAATTTATCCTGGTTATTACAAGATTTGAATTATGTCCCTAGTACAAAGTATGGTGACACTATATTATTTGGAAATAACAGTGTATTTTTTCTGTTGTTTTCTTCTTTACTGATCTCACGTGCACGCGCGTGGGCATACACATGCACATGTGGGAGCGTGCATGCGCGCACACGCACAGTGGCAGCAGCACTGCTTAATTTATAAAAACGTCCTGGAACCCAGAGGCACCTTAACCTACAGACCACCCAGGCAGCGGCTTGGAGCGCTTTGATGGGGAAAAGCGCAATAAATTACTGTCAGTCCAAGGGGAAAAAAATTCCATTCCTGTCCTACAAGATCGTTGTAAGGGACTGGAGAGAAATAGCCTTCTGCTCTTTTCACAAATAGCCTTCTGCTAAGTCACTGATAAAGAATCATTCAGATTTCAGATTTATAGATACTCCCTAAGAAGAAGGTGTCTAGTTTATAGCTGTTCTCTGCCCCTCCACCCTGAGCCTGAGTGACTGACAATTAAGGGTATGTAGAGAAAGTTTTCTACTCTCACAAGTGTTCTTAGGAATGAATCTGATAAGGATTCATAGAAAGATTTGAGACAGTCCCTCACTATTCAGTGCACAGCGGTGACAGCGCCCTACCCACAAATGTTGTTAAGTCTGCAGAGCGAGACAAACAAACAGTAAACTTTGCAGACAGCCCTGTGCTCTGCTAGAATGTCCAGCATGTCTAGATGTCAGGACGATCGTCATCACAAACTATGGAGCGGTAGGATCATCTGATCCTCTCCTCTCTCTGGGACACAAAGGCTGCACTTCTCCCTGAATTCACAAGGACAGTGTTTGAAGTGTGTAATGGACACAGTGGGGGATGCAGGTTTTGTTTTTCATTGTGAGTGAGTGTCCTAAATAGGAGGGCAGCGTCTAAAGCTCAAACAATGCTAATGGACATGTAAGCAATGTGTGTAATTACATCCATCATTACTTATAATTGAGGCTGGCATAATAATGTATTTCCATTAATGCTGTCTGTTTGCCCTCTCTCCAATGCTATGTACCCACCTCACGATTTTTGCAACGATTTTCCTGATGTCCATCGATTTATTTTTTTTTGAGCGGCGAGTAGTCATTTACACGATGTCGCGACATGGGTTCAGATGCACGATCACGTAAACATTGCTTAGCGTTGTGTGGTGATAAATGACCATCACTGAGGGTCGGATCTTTAAGATCCCTGACGACACCCCATAAAGTACTGCGGTCGCTTGACTTCTTGTTCGCGCCCATTGTGTAATGTCACGTGACATCACGCATACCTGCTGGCAGGAAGATGAATCGCTGGACGCTTGTCATGATGGACACCTCGCTGGATCCATCTTCCTGGGTTGTTGCAGTCACTGTGGTGGGTATGTAGCTTATCTCTGTTCGCCCTCACCCTCTGCTCATGCTCCCTCTCCCACTGTCTCTCTGACCAACCAACTGCTACTTGGGGAACAATGTGCACAGCTATGTACACTACTCTGAGCACTCTTCAGGGGAGCCAGTAGCATTTGGAACTATTATTGTGTACTTATATAGCACTGACATCTTCAGCACTTTACAGAGTACATAGTCATGTCACTGACTGCTTACTGGAGCTTACAATTTAATCCCTACCATAGTCAAACTGTAATGTCCGACCATATTATTATTATGTATGTATATAGCACTGACATCTTCTGCAGCACTTTACAGAGTACATAGTCATGTCACTGACTGTCCTCAGAGGAGCTCACAATCTAATCCTACCATAGTCATAATCTAATGTCCTACCATATTATTATTATGTATTTATATAGCACTGACATCTCCTGCAGCACTTTACAGAGTACGTAGTCATGTCACTAACTGTCCTCAGAGGCGCTCACAATCTAACCCTACCATAGTCATAGTATAATGTCCTACCATATTATTATTGTTTATTTATATAGCACTGACATCTCCTGAAGCACTTTACAGAGTACATAGTCATGTCACTGACTGTCCTCAGAGGAGCTCACAATCTAACCCTACCATAGTCATAGTATAATGTCCTACCATATTATTATTGTTTGTTTATATAGCACTGACATCTCCTGAAGCACTTTACAGAGTACATAGTCATGTCACTGACTGTCCTCGGAGCTCACAGTCTAATCCCTACCACAGTTATAGTCTAATATTTTCAATATAGGATTGTTTTGGGGTAAACCAGTTGACTTATTAGCATGTTTTTTAGAATGCAGGAAATGTCTGAAGTGTCTGAAGACAGAAACTTAATGCAGATTTTGCCCTGGCCAATGTTCAAGCCTAGGACTCAGCACTAAAATGCAATAGTGCTATCCACTGTGCCTCTATTCTACTCATAGATATCTGCTCATCCATGTCATCAATTCTGACCCTCTACTACCTTTCCTCCCTCCATTCTACTTCTCTTCTCTTGTATCACTTACACTACAAACACACTGTGCTTATCTCCAGAAAGGATTATGAATCAAACTATTAAACCACCTTACCATATCAGCCCTTCAATATCATGGTATACCCACTCCAGTCCTACCCTAACAGGTGGTAACATATTTGCATATCTCATGATGTTTGTGAAAAATTATTCTGAAATTAAGAATGTCTTGCTTGATAATCCGATCTTGCAATGTGACTGACATTGGAGCTTGTAGTGTGGCTGCTGTATTTATTTGAGGTGCATACTGGCAGCATGTGCTGTATGGCATACAATGCTGATCATCCACAAGGCAAACATAGGCAACTGCCTAGGTTCTAGAGAGAGTTTAGGGGCCTGGTGGATGCTAGCCACCAAATCTAACTAAATAAGCCAGGTGACCATCTGTGAAGGGCAAAGTGTTATCTTGCCTAGGGCCCCATTTCATAGTTATCCTTCTCTGATGGCTTATATTATGTGTGAAGTGTTCTATAATGTATATGATTGTTTTTTTACTTTTTATGGGGGGGAGGCGCCACAGGATTTCTTGCCTGGAGTGACAAAAAGGCTAGAGGCGCCCCTGCTGGAACCGTTAAGAGGCTGCAGCAGGACATTTTAATACACCTGCTTGTCAAAGTGGTTAAATGCACTGTAACGCAAACAGATATCAGTAACAGATACAGTAGCAAGCTAAGCACAGCTTATGATAGACAGTGTGCTGGCTTACTTGCAATATAAATAGAAGAGTATAGTAGAACTACAACGCCCAGCAACTCACTGTGACCTGTATGCAGTGTAAGTGTAACCTACACAGATATCAGTAACAGATACAGTAGCAAGCTAAGCACAGCTTATGATAGACAGTGTGCTAGCTTACTTGCAATATAAATAGAAGAGTATAGTAGAACTACAACGCCCAGAAACTCACTGTGACCTGTATGCAGTGTCAGTGTAACCCACACACAGGCCCGGCCCACTCATGAGGCGGGGTGAAACATTTGCCTCAGGCGGCAGATCTGGGGGGCGGCACCCGCCTGTCTGTGGATGCTGGGTGCCGCCCGCCGAGCTGGAGGGGTAGCTGGCAGAAAGGGGGTATTGGGCCTAGCGGTGGGGAGGGGGGTCGGACCCCCCCCTCCCTCGCCTGGGTCCCCCGATCTGCGCTCCTCCTCCAGCGTTAAGTAACCAGCTGCGTGCATAAAGATGAAGAGGCAACGGGCGGGGGAATCACTCACCTCTTCCGCGTTCCATCGTGTGCTCCACTGGCGTCACTTCCAGCAATGCCGCCGACTGTATTGTAAGTGGACGGCCTTGCAGGAAGTGACGTCGGTGGAGCGCACGATGGAACGCGGAAGAGGTGAGTGATTCACCCGCCCGTTGCCTCTTCATCTTTATGCACGCAGCTGGTTACTTAACGCTGGAGGAGGAGCGCAGATCGGGGGACCCAGGCGAGGGAGGGGGTCCGACCCCCCTCCCCACCGCTAGGTCCAATACCCCCTTTCTGTCAGCTGCCCATCCAGCTCGGCGCCCCCCCCCCCCACCCACGGCTGGGGGGGGGGGCGATTTTTTCTTATTATGCCTCAGGCGGCAAAAAGTCTAGGGCCGGCCCTGCCCACACAGATATCTATAACAGATACAGTTGCAAGCTAAGCACAGCTTATGATAGAAAGTGAGCTGGCTTGCTTGCAATAGTTAGAAGAGTACAGTAGAACTACAAAGCCCAGCAACTGACTGTGGACTGTATGCAGTGTAAGTGTAACCCACACAGATATCAATAACAGATACGGTAGCAAGCTAAGCACAGCTTATGGTGGTGTGCTGGCTTGCTAGCTATACAGATAGAAGCGTATAGTAGAACTACACAGCCCAGCAATGACTGTGGCCAGCCTGTATGCAATGTGACCAGTGTCTCACACACACAAAAAAAAAAACAAATAGAACAATATGAGCTCTCAAAAGGAATTTTGATTTAGGGTGCTTTCAGCAATCAGCAATAAACAGAAGCGCCTAACTAACTGTCCCTGTCTCTGCAGCTATGTCTCTCCCTTCTACTCACTACAGCAGCAGCACCAGACTGAGAACATGGCTGGCACTGCTGCGTTTTTATAGGGGGGGGGCGGGGGTCCGTGGGTGAGTGCAGCCTGATTGGCTGCCATGTGTCTGGTGACTGTGATGTAGGGAGTCAAAGTTTAGCCCAATGATGAGTTATAGGGGCAGATCAAACCACCCTATCTGTTCACTACCCGCCGCGAACGCGAACAGCTGATGTTCGCTGCGAACCGTTCAGGCCATCTCTACGATTTAACAGGTGCACAATACTATGTTAAAGGTCGCTATACTTGCGACTCAGGTTATATGGTTTATCTTATAAAATGTTCCTTCGGCCTTGGCTATGTAGGTACGATGACCCGGGCATTGAAGACCAGAATGTCATTTCACAAAACAGCCATTCATAATAAGGATTCTAAAGACTAAATAGGATGAACTTTTGAGGCGGGAGGCCTGCTGGATTAAAAAATTGGATGCTATGGGTCGGGGGGGGGGGGGGGGGGACTTAATCGATAGTACGATTTGAGCTTTTGTGTTTAAATCTTATGGGGCCTTAATTGTTATGTGATGATTTTTGTGGCTTATATTTCTCTATTGTTCTAATTAACCTATGGCATATGCCAACTACATTGTGTTCCTGTTTAATTTTTTTGTATTAACTTTTTGTTTTATTTCCCATGGATTGTTCTTCTGGGTCGTCCTGTGGAGTGTGAGCTATGTCACGCAGGATGGTGGGATGTAAGCTGCTTTATGGTTTTACAGTTTCCTATAGGCTGAATTTAAGGATGAGGAACAGCATCTCTGTGTAAGCCAGCACTGCTGATTGGTCCACCTGCATGTCTCTCTAGATTTGGAGACACAAGATTGGTTGGCGGTTTCAGCGGCTTTGACTAGCTATTGATCCTGATTCAGATGGCGAATCAGGATCAATTGTGGCCTTTTGGCGTCAGGTGATTCAGTTTTTGCTTGATAAGATGCAAGGCCGGATTTACCATAATACACTGTAGGCACGTGCCTACAGGAGCCTAATGATAGAAAGGCAGCCCACTCCCCTCCCTGAGCCCCTCCCTCCTTCACTATGCAGAGTCCTGATGAGAGTGTAAATGAGAGGTTACCCACCTGGGTCTCGGCATTCTACTGATGAGATCCCCCTTAGTCAGGAGCACCTCTAGCTACTTAATACTGAGGTTCCTCTAGCTACCTAATACTTAAGGGCACCTCTAGCTACTTAATATTAGGTAGCCAGAGGTATCCTCAGTATTAAGGGGTAGCTGTGGTTACATATACCTGGCAGGGTATGGAGGGGAGAGGTGACAACTGGGCCAGACAGAACCCTTGCGTTGCGGTTCGACGGGGTTTGTAGGCTCATCTGTGCCTATAGGCTCCTGTTAATAAATTCGTCAGGAACTTGATGTTAAAGAAACATTTTTTAGAAATGGATGATACGGATGGTGTGGTGAGTGGGGATGGAGTGGCCACGGGGCCCCTTCCTTGCTCCGCCCGGGGGTTGGGCGGATTCCTCCTTTCCGGGAGGCCTCTATCATCCTCACCCTGGAACATTTGTCCAGCGTGAGTGATGGCCCAGCCCCGGGGGCGGCCCCGGGCCCCGTGGCCACTTCCCTTCCCCACTTCTACCCCATCCAGACCCGAACGCCGATTGTAGACACCTTCCAGGATTTGGTGGAAAAGGAACTCATGCAGGTTAAAAGAGCCAATAGAGCAGCCTCTGATCTGACGCGTCAGGAACAGGAGGCACTGCAGTCCCTCCAGAATAATAAGGCGATAGTTATTTGCAGTGCAGATAAAGGAGGGGCTGTGGTGGTCCTGGATGCGATCGCTTAAAGAGAAGAGGCTCTATGCCAACTAAGGGACACTACCACTTACGAGGCCCTACCCAGCGACCCGACTAGTCGCTTTAAGACTGAGCATCAATGGCTCCTTAATTTGGGGGTCTCATTGGGAATTTTCAGTGAGAAAGAAAGGGACTACCTTTTGGTGGAGGCGCCCGTCACGCCCATTTTCCATCATCTACCCAAGGTTCATAAATCTGATGTACCTCCAAAGGGCTGTCCCATTGTGGCCGGTATTGGTTCCTTGGGAGAACGTCTTGGACAGTGGGTGGACGGGTGCCTCCAACCACTGGTGCGTCGTTTACCGGGCTTTTTGCGCGATACGACACACCTCTTATCAAGTTTGGAACCTTTGCAGTGGGAAACATCCTTTGTTTGGGTTATAATGGATGTGGCTTCTTTATATTCTTCTATTCCCCATAAATTGGCTCTTAAAGCTTTAGATTTTCATATAAGAAAATACGGGTCATTCACATCCACTGTTTGCGATTTTTTCCTCCTAGCAGTGGATCATCTACTCAGCCGAAATTATTTTATGTTCGATGGAGTGTACTATCTCCAGAGGTGCGGAGCTTCAATGGGGGCTAAGTTTTCCCCATCCCTGGCCAACCTGTACATGGGTTGGTGGGAGGAGCTCCGCATCTTTGGAGAGTGCAACCCCTTTTCTAATTGTTTGTTTTAGTACGCTAGGTATATAGATGATCTGCTGCTAGTGTGGAGGGGTCCTGAAGAGGACCTGCCCGGTTTCTTGTCTTACTGTAACAATAATGACCTTAGCCTGTCCTTCACGATGTCCCACAATGCCACAGAAATTAATTATTTGGATCTCCAATTTAGTGGCTGTGTCACGTCGCGGAGGATACAGACTAGGACATTCAGAAAAAAATGCGCTGGCAATTCGTTACTTTTGGCCACTAGTTGTCATCCTAGACATACTTTGAATTCCATTCCATATGGAGAGATGATCAGAGCAGCAAGGAATTGCTCTGATCCTGCCAAACTTCAACAAGAGCTTGATACAGTACAATTGAGACTTCGTGATCGAGGGTACCATGGGGATCAAATCCTGAGAGCAAGAGATCAGGTCCTGCATAAGACTAGGACAGACTTACTTTCTCCCAGATCTAGTTGAAGAAACAGACAATATAATAAGGGTGTAAGTTTTGTCACCACATATAGTCTGGAATATAATCAAATTGTCAACATTATTAAAAAATACTTGCCTGTTCTCTATTCGGATCCCAAACTCCATACTGTTCTGAAAGAGAGCTGTGGTTTTTCTTCAAGGCGTGCTCCCACTTTGGGAACGACCTTGTCCCCCAGCCTGTTTCAGAGTATACAGAGGTCTAGACCCACATGGCTCACACATACGGGTTCCTATAGATGTGGCTATAGCACCTGTAGATACTGTAGAGTCCATGACCAGACGCGTGAAATTATTTCACTCTCCAGGCGTACCAATTTTCAAATGAGACAGTATATTAACTGTCAGACCTATAATGTCATATATTTGATCACCTGTACGGATTGTGAAACACAATATGTAGGATGCACTACACGTCCTCTCCGTCAAAGAATTTCGGAGCACTATAATGGTGCTGGTAGATGCCTTAAAAATAATTATTTTATCACGCTTGCGTCTAGTGTCTCCAAACATTTCTTTTATGTCCACCGAGGCGATATGTCAGGGTTTGGGTTTCAAGCTATAGAAAGAATAACAACCCCATTAAGGGGAGGAGATCTATATAATAAGCTATTGAAACGGGAATCCTTTTGGATTTGGAAATTGGGGACACGTTCCCCTTTGGGAATGAATTCGAGACTAGATCTTCATACTTTTTATGACAAATAGAGATTATACCTATGTTTGTATTCATACATTTTTATCTCAATCTTGGTCTGTTCTTCTCTCTGCGTTCTTCTTCCCCTACCCATCCCTCTGTTTCTTCTTTCCTTTTTTCTCTAATACAATACCTGTATAATGTGTCTGGGTACTATAAATCACTGTTACACCTATGTATAACAGGTTGCTATAATACAATGCAATATTCGTGTTTTTAACAGATTCTGTTTTTTATATACATATTATAGTGGTATAGCCCACTTTTTAGCCTATGATGTGTGCACCTTTAAGGCTAAGGCACACACCTCTAGAGGTGTGGTTTTGTACCCTATATAATCTGTATGAACACCTGTCTTGGCAAGCTATGATTAAGGAGCCACACACTGCTCCGATACGCGTGAGCTTTTTTATCTGTACACTGATGATGGATTAAGATGGATTTAAAATAAAGTTTTTTATACTTCACCCTACCTCATGGTGTAGCGTGATTTCCTTGGATACTTGTGGACTTTTGGCGCTGACTTCCCTGCTCCCATCTGTGTACACACGTGAGTGCAGCAGTCTACTCCCCTCTTTCTGTATTGCTCTATAGGCTCCTGTGATGTAAATCCGGCCCTGATAAGATGGTTTGCCCAGTGACGATAAACATAGTGGCTATGTGTGCTTGGTGTTATACATGATGAAGGTTTAAGAGCCTGTAGTAACATGTTCCTCAGGGAAACTTTATTTGCAGCTGGACAGGAGATAGCTTTGAGATGGCTGTCTGCATCCTCACTACTCCCGTCTTGCTGGGTAAAGAGGTTAGACAGTGGCCCGTCTTATAAAAAGCTGGTATATACCCATAGAGGCCAGCAGTTCCACCTGATCTGGGCCAATGGAGAAATAGAAAATGATTTAGTAGCGTTCCCACACGCTCTATTGCCTTGCACCTTTTAGTGCTTGCCATTCTATCAGTGCATCGAATAACCAGTCTTAATTGTAGCTTTAACAAGTATACATTGAGTATAAGTTGCATGCTAGCATGGCCTGTTTGTTCTCCGTACATGTCATTATGTGTGTAGGATTGTACTGTTTATATGCTATTTTGTGTTCTGCATTTACCTGTCAATTGCTCGTTGTGCCACTGTAAGATCTTGCACTAACCTTTCAAATATACTGTAAGTTATGGTCATTTTGTAACGCTCTACAGGTGGCTACTTTCAGTCACCATTTATAAATGCATGTATGTTTTTAAAGTCAAATTTTATAATAAACTTTGCTGAGTTAAAAAAAACAAAGCATACATTTTGTCAGCCAAAAGTCTGCAAAACTAACTTGCAACGCCAGAAAGTGAATCCATTTCTACCCCCAAGTGCACATGGAGAGTGTAAAGGACGTTGGATGCCTGGGAACTTGTTTTTAACACACCAAGGACACCTGAGGTTTATGGCTGGCCAGCGAAGTTTTGTTTATTACAGCTCTCAGCTTCAGCAGGAACTGTACAGATAATATTTAAAGTGACTGCATAGGAAACACAAGTTGAACATCTTATATCACACTGATCATCGGGCAGCTAATCAACTATATCCTTTAGCTTTAGCAGCAATCACATAGATCACAGTTATAGTGACTACATACGCAATATAGGCTGAACCATTTATATCCGATTGATTGTGGGACAATGCTGAGGATCATAGCTAGGGCCATGCACGGACTGTGTCTTAATATAGGGGTTGTGCAAACATTTGGGGGATCTGTGTAGTGCAATGTATTGGATGTGTAATTAATACAGTTTTTTGCATATATAATTTGATTGTTATTTATGGTAACCTTGCTGATATTTGTTGCTAAAAAGCAACACAAAAAATGTTCTTGTGATGTGTTTTTTTTTGTGTGTGTGCCACTAACACTGCATATACAGCCCTGTCTGATGCAGCTGGCCCTTGCTAATTGCTATACTGTGCAAGGCCCAGCACATTCAGTGGATACCTTTTCACTGCACCTGTGTGACTGCACATTGTATTATTTCACCAGTGCATACCTTTCACTGCATCTGTGTGACTGCACACTGTTTTATATACCAGCCAGTGCATACTTTTTCACTGCATCTGTGTGACTGCACATTGTATTATTCCACCAGTCACTGCACACCTTTCACTGCATCTGTGTGACTGCACCCTGTTTTTTATACCAGTCAGTGCATACCTTTTCACTGCATCTGTGGGACTGCACATTGTAATATATCACCAGTCACTGCATACCTTTCACTGCATCTGTGTGACTGCACACTGTTTTATATGCCAGTCAGTGCATACCTTTTCACTGCATCTGTGTGACTGCACATTGTATTATACCAGCAG
The DNA here is from genome assembly GCF_040937935.1 of Hyperolius riggenbachi. NCBI lineage: Eukaryota > Metazoa > Chordata > Amphibia > Anura > Hyperoliidae > Hyperolius > Hyperolius riggenbachi. Next base: position 429,270,572 of record NC_090646.1, read on the forward strand.
TCAGTGCATACCTTTCACTGCATCTCTGTGACTGCACATTGTATTATACCAGTCAGTGCATAGCTTTCACTTGAATGGATGGCAGACTTGCCCTCCATAACAGATTCTCATTATAGGATTTCAAGTGTATTCTTCTCATCATTATACAGCAGTCAGTGCATACCTTTTCCTGCATCTGTGTGACTGCACATTGTATTATACCAGCAGTCAGTATATACCTTTCATTGCATCTGTGTGACTGCACACTGTATTAGTCCAGTCAGTGTATACCTTTCACTGCATATGTTACTGCACATTGTATTATACCTGGCAGTCAGTGCATACCTTTCACTTGAATGGATGGCAGACTTGCCCTCCTTAACAGATTCTCATTAAAGGTTTTCAAGTGAATGTGTGGTGGTAGCCGTTTCTCAGGCTCCCACTCCGGACCGGAATCGAACCCTGATTCCCGGTCCATTACCCGTGGTCACCATGGTACTGAGAAAGTACCATGGAAAGTTTATTACACAGTTGAATGAATGGCAGACTTGATCTCCATAACAGATTCCCATTGAAGGAACTGCACAGACAGCAGAAAAAGTAATTTAAAAAAATAGATGTAAGCTTTAACAATGGTAGAGAAACAACCATCGACAGTTTGAGCAGTGATGAACCCCTGGACTACTGGGTGCGCAGGCTTGACCTGTCACAATTTTCCATCCAACTTCTGGCTTGCCCTGCCTCAAGCGTCCTAGAAAGGACCTTCAGCACAGCTAGAGGCATTGTCAGTGAGAAGAGAAGTTGTCTAGGTCAAAAAAGTGTTCAGTACCTCACTTTTATCAAAATGAATGAGGCATGGACCCTGGAGGGCTACTGCCTGCCCGAAGACTAAATCAGTCCCCACACAGCATCTCTGCCTGCCGGACGCTGCTGCCTGCCCCAAGACTAAGTCAGTCCCCACACAGCATCTCTGCCTGCAGGCCGCTTGACTGCCTTCTCCACCACCACCAACAGGGTCCAGGACTCCAAGTGGATTAATGAATTTTTAAGGCCACTAACAAAAAGAATAATCATTTTTCTGGTGCGTGTACATGCCTGCCTAATTTTTCTGGCTGCACTGTGGCTGCAGCAACAAAACAAAAGGCATGTACAAGTGTCAATTCCCCTTCGTGATCGTTACCTTGCTGCGGTGGAGGGGCTTGCGTATCACAATGAAGCAATGACCAGACCTATATGAGTGTGTTGGGGGGCACACCCAAGATAATAAGGTTGTTGCTTCATTGTGGATAGACCAAATTCGATCAGCTGGACAGTCACTGTTGTTCTGTAATTGAGCTACCTCAGCCCGACCATATGAGCTTGAAAACTGCCATCGCCTTCACTCTCGCCATTGTGCGCAGCAGCCCAGCACGGCCATCACTACACAAACAGCTGTTTGCAGTGCGTTACACAGTGAGTTTGGTCTGTCAGTGTGAAGCAGTAAACTACTTACACTACCTGCTGATCCATGTATACACATGCAAGATGTTTTAAAGCAGTTTATGCCTCCAATTTAGGAATGTAATGTGATTTCTGCCCTTTAGGGATTATAACCCTGCTGTGTGTCAAATCCATAGTTTTCCCAGGGACTTTTGACAAGTATCCCACTCCTCCATGACCCCTCCAGGTTTTAGACCCCTTGAAACATCTTTTCCATCACTTTTGTGGCCAGAAACAGTGTTTGTAGTTTTTCAAGTTCGCCTACCCATTGAAGTCTATTGCGGTTCGCGAACTTAAACTTTTGCGGAAGTTCGCGTTCAAGGTTCGCAAACCCAAAATTGGAGGTTCGAGCCATCTCTATACAGTAGTTGGGACCATTGCTTTATAGCCATGCGGTTTGTCAACAAGAATGTTATTGATACATCAATACAACCTCAGATTAATATGACAGCAATAGCTAAATATTTGACAGCCTTTTTCAACTTGAGTTTAAAAAAAAACCCACATAGACCACCTTCCATTCCCCACACAATATTACTAATCCCTTCCTAACCCCCCCCCCCCCCCCCCAAACCCCAGCCCGGATTAACATCACAGGAGGCTATAAGCACAGATGTTCAGGCAACTTAGATTTCACCCTCCATTAACCTACAAACTCACGCCAAACCGCTCTGCAAGTATGCTATCTGGCCAGCTTTCACCTTCCCTCTAATTACCTGCCTGGTGTAGGTAGCCACAGGCGCCCCTTAGTATTAGATAACAATATGTAATTAGCTTGAGGTGCTCCAAGTTTCAGGTAGCTAGAGATGCCCCTTGCACCTGTATAGTGAAGGAGGAAGAGTGGCACTGGGGGAGGGGAGTGAGCTGCCTTTCCATCATCAGGGACCTGTAGGCACGTGTCTACAGTGCCTTATGGAAAATCCGACCCTGCCCAACCCCCATTATTACTAACCCCTTTTCCGCCATTTACGTTGGGGACAGCAGGCAAAATTCCAGTGAGCCCATGGGCCTCCCCTGCTAATCCGACCAACCCACATGGCTGTCAGTGTTTGGTTGTTACCTTGCAATAAGCAGATGACAAATCTCTCCTCTTCGGAAATCACTCACTTCACAAAGCTAGATACATGGATCTATTCCCGATCTCCATGTCCCCCAAAATGAAGAAAGGTAGGAATAAAATGGGATATAGTGCCATCTGGTTACTTGCATGTAGGTAAATAAGCAAACAGGGGTCTCTCAGACACATACATGCAATAAGAATGCCCTTAAATTATGGCACCCGAAACAGCTGCTAATAAAATATCAGTAAATTTACCAATACTCTACAATTTTGCAGTGCTAATTACAATAGTAAGATATAGGTAAATGATGCAGATTTCACTACATCTAAACCTAAACCGATTCTCACACAGAACCCTAGTGATGCCTAACCCTAACCCCCCCCCCCCCTCCAATGCCTAACCTTAACCCCCCCGTTCTGCACCCTTAACCTAAAAGCGGACCCAAACTCTTGTACAGCACACAATGAAAAGTTTTCATTCAACAAATACAGTGCTGCCCATATTTATTCATACCCCTGGAAAATTTTGATTTAAAGTTACTTTCATTCAACCAACAAGTAATATTTTTTTAATGGGAAATGACATAGGTGTCTCACAGAAGATAATAAGACGATGTACAAGAGGCATTATTGTGGAAAAAAACATTTCTCAGCTTTCATTTAAAATTGAACAAAAAGTGTCTAGTCCAAATTATTCATACCGTTCTCAATAATCAATAGAAAAGCCTTTATTGTCTATTGCAGCAATCAAACACTTCCAAGTTCCTATAATTGCAGACCAGCTTTTTGCATGTCTCCACGGGTATTTTTGCCCATTCATCTTTAGCAATGAGCTCCAAATGTTTCATGTTGGAGGGTCTTCTTGCTCCACAGATTCTCAGTTGGATTCAAGTCAGGACTCTGGCTGGGCCACTCCAAAACGTTAATGTTGTTGTCTGCTAACCATTTCTTCACCACTTTTGCTGAGTGTTTTGAGTGATTATCATGCTGAAATGTCCTGTGGTGCCCAAGGCCAAGTTTCTCTGCCAACTGCATGATGTTGTCATTGAGAATCCTCATGTATTGCTCTTTTTTCATGGTGCAGTTTACTGTACCGTCATTCAAGCAGGGATGCGTGTGATCCCCTGCAATCTCCATCCCCAGGACTTCCCGCCGAATGGCGTTGAGCGGCCTTAGGGCTGCCGCCGCGTTTACGCCAATTGGCGTGGAGCGGTCGGCAACAAGTTAAAGTAAAATTTGCCAGGGGTATAAATAAGTATGGGCAGCACTGTAGGCGCTGTAGAAATGAATTGCAGTGTACCCTGTGTGTTTAGCTACAGCAGAAAGTAATTAGCCTTGTCAGTAGCAGCTCTGCCTCTGGAGGAAAGATAGAGGCTTATCCTTCTCTGTGCTCCCTATGCAGTTAGTCCTGTTAAAACTTCATATATTGGTAGGTGAACAGAGGCGCCAGAAGGATAAAAGTACATAAAATTTTTAAAAAATTGCTGGGAGGAAGTGGTGGACTCGCCTCCGTTAAAGCAGGCACCAAGGACTGTAAATGTATAGATATACACATTTATTGAAAATACCCCAAAGGTGCAACGCGTTTCGCGGGCACAGCCCACTTCTTCAGGCAATAAGCAGGGGATAAACAACTGTAAACAAAAGACAGAGGCATAGCTATAAATGTTGCCATAAAAAGATACAAATTGATTATTATTTAGTGTAATAAGAATAGTATTTCAAACATAGTGTTTAGTGATATGTTATAGTAGGGGGGTGATTGCAAGGAATGGGTCAGTGTAAACTACATAATGTGTATAGGGGAATGGACTAGATAACAGTGGTAAAAGGTAGTTAGTAAATCAGATTAAGTTGGTATCAAATTGACCGCTTTAGGTATATTTCAGTAGAAGGTAGGGAATGGAATAAGTTGTAGCTGGCAAGAGAGAAAAAAAGGCATGTGTAGTGGTTAAAAATAAAGATAAAGACTTACCAGCAATTCAGTTATAGCAAGCAGAGCACCTCTGTACTGTTGTGAGGTCGCTTGCTGCTTTAAATGTGTTAATGCTGGCAGCTCTGGCCTATCCAGAAGCTGCTCCAGTGTGGGTGGGTGGAGTCAGTGGCCATGGTGACAGAGAGTCCTCCAATCAGCTGCTGCCAGCTGTAAGGAGTAGATTGGTGTGCATGTGGTCTTACATAATATGCATGCTTTCTCTGCATGCACAGGGCGGTGTTGTCAGTGGGTGGAGTCAGTGGCCATGGTGACAGAGAATCCTCCAATCAGCTGCTGCCAGCTTTAAGGAGTAGATTGGTGTGCATGTGGTCTTACATAACATGCATGCTTTCTCTGCATGCACAGGGCGGTGTTGTCAGTGGGTGGAGTCAGTGGCCATGGTTTTTATGTTTTTTATGTGTTCTTCGATTTTATGCTTATATCTTCATGTCATATTCACATTATTTTTTATTATAAATGTTTATTATTATTTTTTTTTTTATAATCTTTATTATATTTTTTATATATATTTTATTATTATTATTATTATTTCAGAAGTATACACTATTTTATTTACCAATTGTAAAAAGTCGGACATTGTTCATGCTTTTATCTTCATTATCTTTCAGCATGTATAATGACATTTGAAGTCTCTTCACTGTACTTGTTCTTTTGAACCACTAGATGGCAGCAAACACACCACTGTGCTCCATGTTCCCTTTCTAAACACTGCCCTGTGCATACAGAGAAAGCATGCATGTTATGTACAGCTGGCAGCAGCTGATTGGAGGACTCTCTGTCCCCATGGCCACTGACTCCACCCACTGACAACACCGCCCTGTGCATGCAGAGAAAGCATGCATGTTATGTAAGACCACATGCACACCAATCTACTCCTTAAAGCTGGCAGCAGCTGATTGGAGGATTCTCTGTCACCATGGCCACTGACTCCACCCACTGACAACACCGCCCTGTGCATGCAGAGAAAGCATGCATATTATGTAAGACCACATGCACACCAATCTACTCCTTACAGCTGGCAGCAGCTGATTGGAGGACTCTCTGTCACCATGGCCACTGACTCTACCCACCCACACTGGAGCAGCTTCTGGATAGGCCAGAGCTGCCAGCATTAACACATTTAAAGCAGCAAGCGACCTCACAACAGTACAGAGGTGCTCTGCTTGCTATAACTGAATTGCTGGTAAGTCTTTATCTTTATTTTTAACCACTACACATGCCTTTTTTTCTCTCTTGCCAGCTACAACTTATTCCATTCCCTACCTTCTACTGAAATATACCTAAAGCGGTCAATTTGATACCAACTTAATCTGATTTACTAACTACCTTTTACCACTGTTATCTAGTCCATTCCCCTATACACATTATGTAGTTTACACTGACCCATTCCTTGCAATCACCCCCCTACTATAACATATCACTAAACACTATGTTTGAAATACTATTCTTATTACACTAAATAATAATCCATTTGTATCTTTTTATGGCAACATTTATAGCTATGCCTCTGTCTTTTGTTTACAGTTGTTTATCCCCTGCTTATTGCCTGAAGAAGTGGGCTGTGCCCGCGAAACGCGTTGCATCTTTGGGGTATTTTCAATAAATGTGTATATCTATACATTTACAGTCCTTGGTGTCTGCTTTAACGGAGGCGAGTCCACCACTTCCTCCCAGCAATTTTTTAAAAATTTTATGTACTTTTATCCTTCTGGCGCCTCTGTTCACCTACCAATATATTTGAGTCCACCCCAGGTGGAGGGGTGATCTACCCCCTTTCTTCCTATCTACAGAGAGCGACTTCTTAATCCTGAGTGAGGACAGGTCTAATCTCCTCACCTGCCTAATGAGTGGTTACCTAGGTGGTAACCCGTGTTTGTGAGTATTACCATCTCACTGTTTCATTTATCCAATCAATTTTGACATATTACACCATATTGGGCTCTCGATTTCTCTTCAACTTCTGTTAAAACTTCAGTTATTTTAGGATTTCCATAAATTGTAATGAAGAAATGTTTTCCCCAAAGGTTATCATGCTATGGCTAATGTTTTAGAGCAAAAAGGAAGTTCTAGATCCACTTTAATGCAGACATCAAACCAACAAACATCGATTACGGTAATACCTTTAATGACTATCGCTGCTCATCGATGAACACCGGACCATACTTCACTTGATCCACTTTAACTATCCCTCAGAAGTCTAACCTTAACTCCCCCCCCCCCGCCCACGCATAACCATAACCACCCCCCATTATTATTATTATTATTATTATTATTATTTAGTATTTATATAGCGCCGACATATTACGCAGCGCTGTACAGTGTATATATATCTTGTTACTAACTGTCCCTCAAAGGAGCTCACAATCTAGTCCCTACCATTGCCATATGTCTATATTATGTAGTGTAAGTACTGTAGTCTAGGGCCAATTTTTTAGGGGGAGCCAATTAACTTATCTGTTGTACTAGTTGTACTTATCCGTATGTACTAGTCTTAACCAAACCCCCATGCCTAACTTTAACTGCCCCACCGCCCGGGTTGTCATAGACTCAATGTGATTATGTAGCCAGGATGGCAAAAGTCTGTAATGGGAGTTGAGCTATGCAATTTGTGTGTGCCTTTTGTAAGACTCTAAAGCATTATGCACAGTTTATCCTCATGCATAGTCAGCCATTACTCTTTTTGAACCTTGAGTTCATCGATCCTTTATTGGAGGATCGTACATTGGAGGAGCGGAGTGAGCGGCTAGGTGTTTACCTCTGAGTGAGATCAGAAATGTAGGTTGGACAGGTTTTGTGGCCAGATTTGTAAGTCAGGCACAGTATCTTGAATCTGATTCTGGACTGGATAGGAAGCCAGTGGAGGGATTCACAGAGGGGAGCCGCCATGGTGGAGCGATGGGAGGAGTGGATAATTCTGGCTGCTGCATTCATGATGGACTGCAGCGGGGAAATTCGGGTCATAGGAAGACCAGACAGAAGGGCATTGCAGTAGTCAAGGCAGGAAATTATGAGGGCATGGATGAGGAGTTTGGTGGTGGCAGAGGTCAGGAATGGGCGGATCTTGCAGATGTTATGGAGGTGGAAGTTACAGAACTTTGTGAGGTTTTGGATGTGGGGAGTGAAGGAGAGTGCGAAGTCCAGGGTGACACCCAGACAGCGGGCTTGAGAGGTAGGGCGAATGGTAGTGTGGTTAACAGTGACATGCACATCTGGGAGGTTTAGGCATGGCTGTGGTGGGAAGATCATAAATTCCGTTTTGTTAGATTTAGCTTCAGGAACCTAGCGGACATCCAGGAGGAGATGGCTGATAGGCAGGAGGAGACCATGTCCATGGTAGTGGTGGATAGGTCAGGGGTGTGGAGGTAGATCTGGGTGTCATCTGCATACAGATGATAGTTAAAACCCATCAAGGAGATAACCTTGCCAATGGAGGATGTGTATAGGGAGAACAGTAGAGGGCCAAGGACCAAGCCTTAGGGGACTCTAACCGAGAGGTGGTTAAGGGTGGATGTGGACTCATTGAAGGAGGTTGTGAAGGAGCGGTTGGAGAGTTAGGATGAAAGCCAGGTCAGGGCGAGGTCATGAATGCCCATGGACTGGAGGGACTGGAGGAGTAGGGGATGGTCTACTGTGTCAAAAGCTGCTGGAAGGTCAAGGAGGAGGAGAATGGAGTATTTACCTTCAGCTTTAGCTAAGGCAAGGTCATTGACCACTTTGGTAAGAGCTGTTTCGGTTGAGTGGGCAGGCCAAAATCCAGATTGCAGTGGGTCTAGCAGTGAGTTGGCATTGAGGTATTGGGTCAGGCGCCCCAAGGGGGGAGGTAGTGGTATGGGAAGTCTGCAGTAGGTGGTTGACTTCCTCATTGGTAGTAGTAGTGAAGGAGGTGAGAGGAGGATTGGGTGGAGGAGGAGCTGGATGGGAGGTGAAGATTGAAGATTGGATATTTCCTGACGGATGGCGACAATTTTTTTTGTGAAGTGGGTGGCTAAATCTGTGGCAGAGAGGGAGGAAACGGAGGGTGGGGGGGGGGGTTTAAGCAGGGAGATGAAAGTGGCAAAAAGACGCCGGGGGTTGGAAGCTTGTGCTTCAATGAGCTTGGTAAAATATTCCTGCTTCACATCAGCAAGGGCTGTGTGGAACTGCAGCAGGTTAGTCTCTGTAGTAAATCCTGGTAAGTCGAGTTTTCCTCCATTTCCGTTCAGTGGCACATGTTACCCTCTGGAGATTACGAGTATGGGTAGTGCACCAGGGCTGGGAGTTAGGGGGGGTGGTTGCAGCGGAATATTTGGGGAGCTGTTTCCTCTAGGGCTGATGAAAGAGTTTGGCTATAGTGAGCTGCAGCAAGATTAGGACAGGTTAGGGTTGGGAGAGTAGAGGAGAGGGCATGGAGGGGGTCAGCAAGAACACTAGGGTTGAGCTTGCATAGGTCTCGCTGCCATCGACTAAGTGGGTGGGCGGGTAGTTTGGAGGTGCATTCCGTGAGGAGGTTGAAGGTGAGAAGGTGATGGTCTAAGGGTGGGAAGGGTGCGTTGTCAAGGTCTGTAATTGTGGTGGATTTAGTAATTATTAATAATAATAATAAATATTTCACACTTTCACATGCTTTTCTGATTTTGTCTGTGTGTGTGTCACTATGTGAACAATAAATGCTGCAGATTATGGTCAAGCCACGAGTCAGAGACATGGCAAAGTATTCATTTAGTCTATTACTTCTAAAGAGGTACAGTGCCTGCAAAAAGTAGTCACTTCCTGCAGTTCTTATGTTTTATGTCCATAGGTCATATAATCTTAGAGAAACATTTTTTTTGTTTACACTAACCAATAGAAATAGTGGCCCATATGCAATTAACTTTTTCTCCTGATTTATGTCCTACCAGATAATTTTGATATTCTATAATTGTTAAGCATTTTACAAATGAAAAAGTACTTAAAAATTGGTAAAAAAAAAAAGTGATGGTTAAAAAATAAAATATAAAAGGCGTTTTATGACAAGGTGTGAAAATATCACCTAGGAGAAAACTCAGTGGGAAAAGTGAATTGGATATGGGCCAGTGTGTTTATGGTGATGTCTGTTTTATGCCAAACATGGCGTTTAATTAATACACAATGTCCAACTGGATAGAATCTTATAAGGTACAATAAAAATATATATCGGTTTATTGATTAAAAACAAGTGTTGCAGGTGGGTGTTCAAAATAAAGAACACCTACACTGCAGCGCTCTGTCGAGTTGGACCTTGTGTATAAATTAATATTTCCCTGGTACACAACCTCGGATTGTTTTGCAAACATAGCGTTTAGTCTGTTGCTCAAAACACTCAGTTTCATATCATCACACTGTCTTATCTTCATCATCAAGTCTTTTACCTGTCTTCTGATATGTTGCAGGTGAGTTGGCTTGTGTCTACTAGTTAACATTGGCTTTCTTTTTGCCACTTTCCTATGAAGTGGTGACTGGGACTGTTGATGTATTTGGTCTATGGATATTGTATGCATAAATTGTACAATCTCAGCCACTCGGGCTCATGATAATTACTTCAAAGTTGTCATAGGTCTTTTGGTGCCTTCTGTCACTGCATGTTCACTTTCTTTTCCTGGACAGCTTCTTCTTGACAAAGCTATGTCTTAATGACGGATTTATTTAACTGTACTTGAGGTGTTTTTTTCCCTATGTTTCTTTTTCAACAGTTATACAATCATATTGTATATCTGCATATGCAGTTAAATACTCCAATAGTTAACTTGTCTCTAGCATGTTCTGAGATTTTGGCTCTTTAGACAACTGCAAGATGTGCACATCCTGGATAAAGAAAACAATCTCATACAGGTCCATATGCAACTGACTTTTTCTCCTGAGTTTTTGTCTAAAAGATAATGTTTCATCTTCTGTTTAAAACAACGTTTCAGTACCTTTCAATGGAAAAAGTACCAAAAAGTAGGTGAATAGGTACTATAAAAAATATTTTGAATTGACCTGAATTTTCTTGCTTGCTGGTAGTTTAAAAGGCATTTCATTGACAAGGTGTGAAAATATTACCTAGAAGAATGTGGTGAGAGATACTTTCCTGTTGGAACTGACAAGAACTCCCCCTTTCTACTAGAGATGGCCTGAAAAGTTCACCGGCAAGCAGTATTCTGCGACCATCTTGCGGCGAACAGCGAACATTTGGCGCGTTCGATTCGCCCCTTATACATCATCATCACTTGCTGCAGATAGGTAGGGAAATTATTAGCTAGGCCTGTGTTCATGTTCCTTACTTGCTGTGAAAGCCCCCCAAACAGCCATTTTGAGGGCTAGCACATCGGTCTCCTGTGTTTTTTTTTGTGTGTGTGACACTTCACAGCCCCCTGACACCCAGAGCTGTGTGCACACTGCTGCAGTTGCCTCATTAAGCTGCAGGCACAGAACCACTCCCCTGCATTATTATTTCACTATATTCTGATAGTACTATTGCATTCCTCTGTGTGTGACACTTCACAGCCCACTGACACCCAGGGCTGTGTGCACACTACTGCTGTTGCCTCATTAAGCTGCAGGCACAGAACCACCCCCATGCATTATTATTTCACTGTATTCTGATAGTACTATTGCATTCCTCTGTGTGTGACACTCCACAGCCCACTGACACCCAGGGCTGTGCACACACTACTGCTGTTGCCTCATTAAGCTGCAGGCACAGAACCACTCCCCTGCATTATTATCTTACTGTATTCTGATAGTACTATTGCATTCCTCTGTGTGTGACACTTCACAGCCCACTGACACCCAGAGCTGTGTACACACTACTGTTGTTGCCTCATTAAGTTGCAGGCACAGAACCACCCCCCTGCATTATTATTTCACTGTATTCTGATAGTACTATTGTATCTCGACTCTCTGTGTGTGACACTCCACAGCCCACTGACACCCAGAGCTGTGCATATTGTGATTTCTGCCCATTAGGGTTTAACCACTTCTGTGCCAGGGGGGTATTTTTCTGATCGGTGCTGCGTGGGCTCTCCAGCCCACAGCACCGATCAGATAGCAGCCAGGGTGATCAGACTTTCCCCCTTTTTTCCCCACTAGGGTGATGTCCTGCTGGGGGGGGGTCTGATCGCCGCCGGCTGCTTGCACTTGCGGGGCGGGGGGCTCTTCAAAGCCCCTCTCCGCAGCGCTTCCTGGCCGCCTTCCCCTTCCCTCCCTCTCCCTCCCCCTGTGAGCGGCGCAGGACGGATTTCCGTCCTGCGCCTGATGGGATAGGCTTTAGCCTATCAGATGCCGGCGATCCCAGGCCAATCAGAGGCCTGGGATCGCCGATCTCCTCTACGGCGCTGCTGCGCAGCAGCGCCGTATATATGTAAACACCAGGGGAAGATCTTCCCTGCGTGTTTACATTTACCCTGCCAGCCGCGATCGGTGGCTCGCAGGGTGTTCACGGAGACACCCTCCGTGAACTGACATGGATCCATGGAATCCACTTCAGGATTCAGGGGCGTACTTAAGCGTACGCAGAATCCTGAAGTGGTTAAAACCTGACTTTGTGTCAACTCCGTAATTTTTGGTGAGACTTTTGGCATGGATCCCCCTCTGGCATACCCCTATCCAGGTGTTATACCCCTTAAAACAACTTTTTCATCACTTTTGTGGCCAGAAACAGTCTTTGTGAGTTTTAAAATTTGCCTGCTTATTAAAGTCTATGGCGGATTCACCTGTTCGCGAACATTTTGCGGAAGTTCGCGCTTGCCGTTCACAAAGAGAAAATTCTATATTCGCGACATCTCTGCTTTCTGCCTAAGAGCCTTATAGACACTCAATAAGTGTCTCAGGAATGATAGTTAATGATGGGTTTAGTAACATTCCCTGTAAAATGGGAAGAAACTGAAATGTCTGTGTGGTCTGAAGTACGTGGGCAAGACTAATAGACTGATTGAGATCTGTATAGAATATAGGAGTGCCGTAGATTATACTAATAGTAGAACTGATGCAGCAGTTGCCAGGCATATGTATCCCAATGGCAGTGGTGTGTTTTGTTTTGGATCATATTTCTACAAGATAATGAGAGACAGAAAGAGCACCTGTTACAGAGGAAGGCTATATGGATTTACAGGATGAAGGAAAAGTACAATCTGAAATGTGTTATTGTATACTAATGGCCCCCACTCTTTCTACAGATTCAGCTCTGTAAACTCTAATAGGAGGTGAGCTATCTGGATTCACTGGAGTGGTACATGCTTCGTACAGATAATTGTCTGTTTTTGAATGTATTTCGGTGTTTGTGGAATATCTCTTCTTGTGTCTGTGTGGTAAGTAAACACTTGAAGGGTTAAAGTGGCACTATAGCGAATTAGGTTTTTTTTTTAATTGCTAGATAAACGTAAACAAGGATTTGGTAGAAGATCCTGCTGGAGTGGAGTGCCTCAGATGCTGAACTGCTAGTAAGAGCAGTGTCTCTAGTTAGAGTACATTCAGCAGCAGTTTGAGATGAGAGAGGAAAAAGGATAGAGCCATCACTCCTACTACATAGATAAAAGGAGGCAAATTAATTAAAAAAAGCAGTTAATATTGATGTCCCCAGTCCCCACCAGAGAAAAAGCTGATCGGTATCTCCATCACTAACTGTGCATGCGAAGAGACGCCCAATGATTATGTCAGTAAAGTGACAGCTCTGGTTAATTTTTTTAATCAATTCCAGGACCGATCAGTTGGAAGGGGGCTGGAGGAAGCCCCAGCTATGTATAAATGTCTTCTTTGCTTTCATCTCAGGTTTACTTTAAGGCCTGGTTCACATTAGCGTTTGCTGTCCGGATTCGCCTGATCGGACTCGGACCGTATACTGTACAAACGGAACGGACGTTCCGCATAGCAATGCAAAGTCTATGCAGCCGTTCACATGCGTCCGTTTCGTACGGAACGGAGCCGGATCGGATCCGGACTCAGGACACTTTTCCAACATGCTCTATTTTTTGGGTCCGGATCATCCGGCCGACGCACCCGGTCCGGAGCCTGACTGCACCATCTGGAAATAGAAACCAATGGGAAACAGAAAGCACAGAACACACTGGCTATAAAAACCTGACGTTCTACCCCACTTCCTATGCGTTTTCTAATGGCCATTTTGGATGGGGACACATGGGCCCAGCATTTCTGGAGTGGAGCAGCAGTGACTTTGTGCTGGAGCTGTTTGGCAGTATGTCGGACATGGAGGTGAGGCCCTACACAGCGGAGGACCTGATTCTACAGGTGCACCTTCTGCTGACCTCCCAGACCCCAACAATATTATATAGTTTGTTATCTCTTTTACCAAACGGATCCGGATCGCAGCCGTATTCATACCTGATGAATACGTATGCAAACGGACTAAAGAGCGGTCATCCGGTCCGTTCTTTACAGAAATGCAAGTGTGAACTAAGTGGTAGACCAAATAGGAAAAACACTGCAATTAGGTGCATAATGTCCTGAATCAAGTTACAACTTTTAGCAACTGGGAATTCATAAGCAATGGCATATCAAGGGAAAATAGCACCTCTGGCAAGCACTGAGACTGCCCCCATAAGGAAAGTTGGGGGAAGGAGGAATAGATAAATTCAGGGGGTGTAGCCAACTTAAAGTAGACATGGCTAAGATTGGGAATAGTCAGTAAGAATGAGGTGGGGCAGGAGGTCAGAGATATATTGGCATATAAATATGGTAGCAAATGCTTGTTTTCCCAAATATCTATTAGGCAGTAGATCTCCAAAATAACAATAGGCAGCACCAAATGACATAATAGTGCAGAATGTCCCCAGTAAAAGAAAATTCCATTAATTGATGTGCACCATTAAAGCCTAAGACAGCACGCGTTAGATTTCCTGTGAGGTCATTTCCGTTGTCATTTCCAGTGTCATGGCCACTGTACACTAGTATAGGGACAACGCAGGTGTGTTCTGTGACATAGGATGAAGTGGTTTTTCACAACAGATATTATCAGAGGTTACTGTCCAACTCTTTCTATAAGACTGCTAAATACATCCAGTTCCTGAAGTTGGAAACCATTAGTGGTGTCTTGGAAGAGGAGTGACCAGATCTCACAGGCTCCACAAATGCACACTTGTTCCCTGTATGAGCTCACATGGTACTCGCCTTGGGAAAAAAAAATAATCTGCAGCAGAAAATGTATGCTCTGAAGTCTGCTTGTTAACACTGCACATTATAAATCCTTGAAAGAGTATCACACTTTTCTGAGTAAGGTCTCGTTTCCACTTGCAATGCAGATGGGCATGTGTCAGGCAGCTCTGCATTACATCACGTGATTCCCCCAGAGGCGCTTGCGATCCCATTCAATTATAATGAATGGAATAATTGCACAATCACTGCAAAATGCATGCAACCATGCGCAGCGATTCAGTGGTGAATCGCAGTGCATGTATGGAAACCTCAGATAGTGCAGTCTATGCACTCTCTGATGTCCCTGTGATCTCGTTTCCAAAAGTGCGGCTAAAATCGCGCATATGGAAACGAGTCTTAAGGGTTCTTTTGCACTATATCAGTTGCTCTCAGTTACAACTAGTGTTGATCGAACAGTGTTCGCCACTGTTCGGGATTCGGCAAATTTTGTGGTGTTCCGATTTCGCGGAGAACACCATCCGAACACCTCAGTGTCCGTGATGAATGCTCTGCCACGTGGCTCGAACTTGTCCTTGGCCGAATGTTCGGCCGAACGTGGCCGTGCGGGTCACGTATTCGGGTGCATAAATACCCGAACGCGCGTGATCGGCGCCATTTGCTTTGGGGTTTAGCTTTGGGTAGGTAGGGAGTTTAGCGTAGCGTACTGTCTGCCAGTGCCAGCCACAGGGCCCCAGCCTCACGCTGACAGCAGCACCCACAGAGCCTCACTGCTAGCTAGGCCAGCCACAGGGCCCCAGCCTCAACGCTGACAGCAGCACCCACAAGGCCTCACTGCCAGCCAGGCCAGCCACAGGGCCTCAGCCTCACCGCTGACAGCAGCTGCAGCACCCGCAGGGCTGTTAAAAATCCACACGTATTTTCAGTGACTTTTGTAGCATATTAGTTATTAAAAGGAACACTTTCAGTGCCGCCAAGTGGGATCACTTGCGTACCACCAATCCACACGTATATTCAGTGACTTTTGCTGAGTACTGTTTATTAAAAAAACACTTTCAGTGCCGCCAAGTGGGATCACTGCATACCACCAATCCACACGTATTTTCATGTGACTTTTGCTGCATATTGTTTATTAAAAAAACACTTTCAGTGCCGCCAAGTGGGATCACTTGCGTAGTTGCGTACCACTAATCCACACGTATTTTCATGTGACTTTTGCTGCATATTGTTAATTAAAAAAGCACCTTCAGTGCCGCCAAGTGGGATCACTCGCGTACCACCAATCCACATGTATTTTCATGTGACTTTTGCTGCATATTGTTTATTAAAAAAACACTTTCAGTTCCGCCAAGTGGGATCACTTGCATAGTTGCGTACCACCAATCCACACGTATTTTCATGTGACTTTTGCTGCATATTGTTAATTAAAAAAGCACCTTCAGAGCCGCCAAGTGGGATCACTTACGTGCGTACGTTAAAAAGGGGCGCTGGGAAAAAAGGGCGCGGGGTTTTAAACGATAAACATGTATAACGTTTAAAAATATAATGTACTATATTTCGTTTAAAAATAATGTTTTATAAAGTTATAAACCATTAAATAATGTGCAAGAAATTGGCAATTGTGAAAACGTTAATCTTCCGTTTAAAAAGTGAAACGTATAATAACGTTTAAAAAAAAATAGTAAGTAACCCTCCCTGTACCTACCCCTAACCCCTAGACCCCCGTGTTAGTGCCTAAACCTAAGACCCCCCTGGTGGTGCCTAAACCTAAGACTCCCCTGGTGGTGCCTAAACCTAAGACCCCCCTGTTCATGCCTAAACCTAAGACCCCCCTGGTGGTGCCTAAACCTAAGACCCCCCTGTTGGTGCCTAAACCTAAGACCCCCCTGTTGGTGCCTAAACCTAAGACCCCCCTGGTGGTGCCTAAACCTAAGAATCCCCTGGTGGTGCCTAAACCTAAGACCCCCCTGTGATAAGCATTACCGTAATAACGTGTGAAAAAATATTGTGCTGTTTTTCGTTTAAAAATAATGTTTTAAAAAAGATTGTACTGTTTTTCGTTTAAAAATAATGTTTAAAAAATTATAAATCATAAAATAATGTGTAATCATGAGAAGCAGTTATGAAACTGTAAAAGTCTCCGGGCGCCGCTTATAAAACGTTATTTTTCTCCGGCGCCCTTTTTTCCTGTCGGGCGCCCATTAAACGATAATTATTATGGGAGTGAATGGCGGCGCCCGATTTGTCCACTTGCCTCAGGCGCCCGTATTTACTGTTACCCACTTACGTACCACCAATCCACACGTATTTTCATGTGACTTTTGCTGCATATTGTTTATTAAAAAAACACTTTCAGTGCCGCCAAGTGGGATCACTTGCGTAGTTGCGTACCACCAATCCACACGTATTTTCATGTGACTTTTGCTGCATATTGTTAATTAAAAAATCACCTTCAGTGCCGCCAAGTGGGATCACTTGCGTACCACCAATCCACACGTATTTTCATGTGACTTTTGCTGCATATTAAAAACAGGGAACACCAAGAGCCCCAATAGTATAATTCGTACTGGACAAGGTGGCAATAAGTTTGTATTGCTAAATACTCACAAGTCAGGGTCACCAGCAGGCAACCACTGTAAAGGCAGGTGGGGAGATTGTCCTGACCCCACTCAGGATTAAGAAGTCGCTCTCTGTAGACAGGAAGAAAGGGTAGCAACCCTCCACCAAGGGTGGACTCAAAATTGTATACAATGAACAGAGGCGCCAAAAGTATAAGAATAGATTAAATGAGCTTAAAAACCAACTTAAATGGCAAAATTGAAGGAGGAAGTGGTGGTCTTACCTCCCTCAAGCAGACACGACAACGACTGCGATTCAGTCATATTCCACAAACACCGAAATACATTCAAAAACAGACAATTATCTGTACGAAGCATGTACCACTCCAGTGAATCTAGATAGCTCACCTCCTATTAGAGTTTACAGAGCTGAATCTGTAGAAAGAGTGGGGGCCATTAGTATACAATAACACATTTCAGATTGTACTTTTCCTTCATCCTGTAAATCCATATAGCCTTCCTCTGTAACAGGTGCTCTTCCTGTCTCTCCCTATCTTGTAGAAATATGATCCAAAACAACACACACCACTGCCATTGGGATACATATGCCTGGCAACTGCTGCATCAGTTCTACTATTAGTATAATCTATGGCACTCCTATATTCTATACAGATCTCAATCAGTCTATTAGTCTTGCCCACGTACTTCAGACCACACAGACATTTCAGTTTCTTCCCATTTTACAGGGAATGTTACTAAACCCATCATTAACTATCATTCCTGAGACACTTATTGAGTGTCTATAAGGCTCTTAGGCAGAAAGCAGAGATGTCGCGAATATAGAATTTTCTCTTTGTGAACGGCAAGCGCGAACTTCCGCAAAATGTTCGCGAACAGGTGAATCCGCCATAGTCTTTAATAGGCAGGCAAATTTTAAAACTCACAAAGACTGTTTCTGGCCACAAAAGTGATGAAAAAGTTGTTTTAAGGGGTATAACACCTGGATAGGGGTATGCCAGAGGGGGATCCATGCCAAACGTCCCACCAAAAATTACGGAGTTGACACAAAGTCAGGTTTTAACCACTTCAGGATTCTGCGTACGCTTAAGTACGCCCCTGAATCCTGAAGTGGATTCCATGGGGTTCCATGTCAGTTCACGGAGGGTGTCTCCGTGAACACCCTGCGAGCCACCGATCGCGGCTGGCAGGGTAAATGTAAACACGCGGGGAAGATCTTCCCCGGTGTTTACATATATATACGGCGCTGCTGTGCAGCAGCGCCGTAGAGGAGATCAGCGATCCCCGGCTTCTGATTGGCCGGGGATCGCCGGCATCTGATAGGCTAAAGCCTATCCCATCAGGCGCAGGACGGAAATCCGTCCTGCGCCGCTCACAGGGGGAGGGAAAGGGAGGGAAGGGGAAGGCGGCCAGGAAGCGCTGCGGAGAGGGGCTTTGAAGAGCCCCCCCCCGCAAGTGCAAGCAGCCGGCGGCGATCAGACCCCCCCAGCAGGACATCACCCTAGTGGGGAAAAAGGGGGGGAAGTCTGATCGCCCTGGCTGCAATCTGATCGGTGCTGCGGGCTGGAGAGCCCACGCAGCACCGATCAGAAAAATACCCCCCTGGCACAGAAGTGGTTAAACCCTAATGGGCAGAAATCACAATATGCACAGCTCTGGGTGTCAGTGGGCTGTGGAGTGTCACACACAGAGAGTCGAGATACAATAGTACTATCAGAATACAGTGAAATAACAATGCACTGGAGTGGTTCTGTGCCTGCAACTTAACCACTTCCCGACCGCCTAACGCACAGAGGCGGCCGGGAAGTGGACGCCGCAAGGACCGCCGTATAGACAAATGGCGGCGGTCCTTGTAGGGGCATGGGCGGAGCGATCGCGTCATCCATGACGCGATCCTCCGCCTCCGCCTGGCGCCGCTCACCCGCCGCAACATCCCGCCGGCCATACGGAAGCGCCAGCGGGATGTTAACCCGACGATCGCCGCATACAAAGTGTATAATACACTTTGTAATGTTTACAAAGTGTATTATACAGGCTGCCTCCTGCCCTGGTGGTCCCAGTGTCCGAGGGACCACCAGGG
Organism: Hyperolius riggenbachi; assembly: GCF_040937935.1. Taxonomy (NCBI): domain Eukaryota; kingdom Metazoa; phylum Chordata; class Amphibia; order Anura; family Hyperoliidae; genus Hyperolius; species Hyperolius riggenbachi. The sequence continues at coordinate 429,289,822 of NC_090646.1, forward strand.
CAGGCTGCAGCCACCCTAGTCTGCACCAAGCACACTGATTTCCCCCCCCTGCCCCAGATCGCCCACAGCACCCATCAGACCCCCCCCCCCTGCCCACCCCCCAGACCCCTGTTTGCACCCAATCACCCCCCTAATCACCCATCAATCACTCCCTGTCACTATCTGTCAACGCAATTTTTTTTTATCCCCCCCCCTGCCCCCTGCTCCCTCCTGATCACCCCCCCACCCCTCAGATTCTCCCCAGACCCCCCTCAGACCCCCCCCCCCATGTATTGTATGCATCTATCCCCCCTGATCACCTGTCAATCACCTGTCAATCACCCGTCAATCACCCGCCAATCACCCGCCAATCACCCGCCAATCACCCCCTGTCACTGCCACCCATCAATCAGCCCCTAACCTGCCCCTTGCGGGCAATCTGATCACCCCCCCCCCCCCACACACCAATAGATCGCCCGCAGATCCGACATCAGATCACCTCCCAAATCCATTGTTTACATCTATTCTCTCCTCTAAACACCCACTAATTACCCATCAATCACCCATCAATCACCCCCTATCACCACCTGTCACTTTTACCTATCAGATCAGACCCTAATCTGCCCCTTGCGGGCACCAAATCACCCGCCCACACGCTCAGATTGCCCTCTGACCCCCCCCCCTTATCAATTCACCAGTGCATTAATTACATCTGTTCTTCCCTGTAATAACCCACTGATCACCTGTCAATCACCTGCCAATCACCTATCACCCATCAATCACCCCCTGTCACCCCCTGTCACTGCCACCCATCAGCCCCTAACCTGCCCCTTGCGGGCAATCTTATCACCCACCCACACCATTAGATCGCCCGCAAACCCGCCGTCAGATTACCTCCCAAATGTATTGTTTACATCTGTTATCTTCTCTAAACACCCACTAATTACCCATCAATCACCCCCTATCACCACCTGTCACTGTTACCTATCAGATCAGACCCTAATCTGCCCCTTGCAGGCACCCAATCACCCGCCCACACGCTCAGATTGCCCTCAGACCCCCCCCCCCCCCTTATCAATTCGCCAGTGCATTAATTACACCTGTCCTTCCCTGTAATAACCCACTGATCACCTGTCAATCACCTGCCAATCACCTATCACCCATCAATCACCCCCTGTCACTGCCACCCAACAATCAGCCCCTAACCTGCCCCTTGCGGGCAATCTGATCACCCACCCACACCAATAGATCGCCCGCAGATCCGACATCAGATCACCACCCAAGCGCAGCGTTTACATCTATTCTCTCCTCTAAACACCCACTAATTACCCATCAATCACCCATCAATCACCCCCTATCACCACCTGTCACTGTTACCCATCAGATCAGACCCTAATCTGCCCCTTGCGGGCACCCAATCACCCGCCTACACGCACAGATTGCCCTCAGACCCCCCCCTTATCAATTCGCCAGGGCATTATTTACATCTGTTCTTCCCTGTAATAACCCACTGATCACCTGTCAATCACCTGTCAATCACCCATCAATCACCCCCTGTCACTGCCACCCATCAATCACCCCCTGTCACTGCCACCCATCAATCAGCCCCTAACCTGCCCCTTGCGGGCAAACTGATCACCCACCCACAACAATAGATCGCCCGCAGATCCGACATCAGATCACCACCCAAGCGCAGTGTTTCCATCTATTCTCTCCTCTAAACACCCACTAATTACCCATCAATCACCCATCAATCACCCCCTATCACCACCTGTCACTGTTACCCATCAGATCAGACCGTAATCTGCCCCTTGCGGGCACCCAATCACCCGCCTACACGCTCAGATTGCCCTCAGACCCCCCCTTATCAATTCGCCAGTGCAATATTTACATCCGTTCTCCCCTGTAATAACCCACTGATTACCTGTCAATCACCTATCAATCACCCATCAATCACCCCGTCACTGCCACCCATCAATCACCCCCTGTCACTGCCACCCATCAATCACCCGCTGTCACTGCCACCCATCAATCAGCCCCTAACCTGCCCCTTGCGGGCAATCTGATCACCCACCCACACCAATAGATCGCCCGCAGATCCGACGTCCGATCACCTCCCAAGTGCAGTGTTTACATCTGTTCTCTACCCTAAACACCCACTAATTACCCATCAATCACCCCCTGTCACTGCTACCTATCAGATTAGACCTTTATCTGCCCCTAGGGCACTCAATCACCCGCCCACACCCTCAGAATGCCCTCAGACCCCAGCCCTGATCACCTCGCCAGTGCATTGCTTGCATCTATTCCCCCCTCTAATCACACCTTGAGACACCCATCAATCACCTCCTGTCACCCCCTAGCACACCTACCCATCAGATCAGGCCCTAATTTGCCCCGTGTGAGCTCCTGATCACTCGGCCAAACCCTCAGACCCCCTTCCGATCACCTCCCCAGTGCATTGATTGCATCTATTTTCCCCTCTAACCACCCCCTGAGACACCCATCAATCACCTCCTGTCACCCCCCTAGCACTCCTATCCATCAGATCAGGCCCAATACAACCTGTCATCTAAAAGGCCACCCTGCTTATGACCGGTTCCACAAAATTCGCCCCCTCATAGACCACCTGTCATCAAAATTTGCAGATGCTTATACCCCTGAACAGTCATTTTGAGACATTTGGTTTCCAGACTACTCACGGTTTTGGGCCCGTAAAATGCCAGGGCGGTATAGGAACCCCACAAGTGACCCCATTTTAGAAAAAAAGACACCCCAAGGTATTCTGTTAGGTGTATGACGAGTTCATAGAAGGTTTTATTTTTTGTCAAAAGTTAGCGGAAATTGATTTTGATTGTTTTTTTTTTCACAAAGTGTCATTTTTCACTATCTTGTGACAAAAAATAAAATCTTCTATGAACTCGCCATACACCTAACGGAATACCTTGGGGTGTCTTCTTTATAAAATGGGGTCACTTGTGGGGTTCCTATACTGCCCTGGCATTTTAGGGGCCCTAAACCGTGAGGAGTAGTCTAGAAAACAAATGCCTCAAAATGACCTGTGAATAGGACGTTGGGCCCCAAGTGTCACACATGTGGTACCGCCGTACTCAGGAAAAGTAGTATAATGTGTTTTGGGGTGTATTTTTACACATACCCATGCTGGGTGGGAGACATTTCTATGTAAATGGACAATTGTGTGTAAAAAAAATTAAAAAATTGTCATTTACAGAGATATTTCTCCCACTTAGCATGGGTATGTGTAAAAATACACCCCAAAACGCATTATACTACTTCTCCTGAGTACGGCGGTACCACATGTGTGGCACTTTTTTACACCCTAAGTACGCTAAGGGGCCCAAAGTCCAATGAGTACCTTTAGGATTTCACAGGTCATTTTGCGACATTTGGTTTCAAGACTACTCCTCACGGTTTAGGGCCCCTAAAATGCCAGGGCAGTATAGGAACCTCACAAATGACCCCATTCTAGAAAGAAGACACCCAAAGGTATTCCGTACGGAGTATGGTGAGTTCATAGAAGATTTTATTTTTTGTCACAAGTTAGCGGAAAATGACACTTTGTGAAAAAAACAATTAAAATCAATTTCCGCTAACTTGTGACAAAAAAATAAAAACTTCTATGAACTCACCATACTCCTAACGGAATACCTTGGGGTGTCTTCTTTCTAAAATGGAGTCATTAGTGGGGTTCCTATACTGCCCTGGCATTTTAGGGGCCCTAAACCGTGAGGAGTAGTCTTGAAACAAAAATGACCTGTGAAATCCTAAAGGTACTCATTGGACTTTGGGCCCCTTAGTGCAGTTAGGGTGCAAAAAAGTGCCACACATGTGGTATCGCCGTACTCGGGAGAAGTAGTATAATGTGTTTTGGGGTGTATTTTTACACATACCCATGCTGGGTGGGAGAAATACCTCTGTAAATGACAATTGTCCATTTACAGAGGTATTTCTCCCACCCAGCATGGGTATGTGTAAAAATACACCACAAAACACATTGTACTACTTCTCCCGAGTACGGCGATACCACATGTGTGGCACTTTTTTGCACCCTAACTGCGCTAAAGGGTCCAAAGTCCAATGAGTACCTTTAGGATTTCACAGGTCATTTTGAGAAATTTCGTTTCAAGACTACGCCTCACGGTTTAGGGCCCCTAAAATGCCAGGGCAGTATAGGAACCCCTCAAATGACCCCATTTTAGAAAGAAGACACCCCAAGGTATTCCGTTAGTAGTATAGCGAGTTCATAGAAGATTTTATTTGTGTTTTTTCACAAAGTGTCATTTTCCGCTAACTTGTGACAAAAAATAAAATCTTCTATGAACTCACCATACTCCTAACAGAATACCTTGGGGTGTCTTCTTTCTAAAATGGGGTCATTTGTGGGGTTCCTATACTGCCCTGGCATTTTAGGGGCCCTAAACCGTGAGGAGTAGTCTTGAAACGAAATTTCTCAAAATGACCTGTGAAATCCTAAAGGTACTCATTGGACTTTGGGCCCTTTAGTGCAGTTAGGGTGCAAAAAAGTGCCACACATGTGGTATCGCCGTACTCAGGAGAAGTAGTATAATGTGTTTTGGGGTGTATTTTTACACATACCCATGCTGAGTGGGAGAAAGATCTCTGTAAATGGACAATTGTGTGTAAAAAATTTTTAAAAATTGTCATTTACAGAGATATTTCTTCCACCCAGCATGGGTATGTGTAAAAATACACCCCAAAACACATTATACTACTTCTCCTAAATATGGCAATACCACATGTGTGGCACTTTTTTGCAGCCTAACTGCGCTAAGGGGTCCAAAGTTCAATGAGCACCTTTAGGCTTTACAGGGGTGCTTACAATTTAGCACCCCCCAAAATGTCAGGACAGTAAACACACCCCACAAATGACCCATTTTGGAAAGTAGACCCTTCAAGGTATTCAGAGAGGGGCATGGTGAGTCCGTGGCAGATTTCATTTTTTTTTGTCGCAAGTTAGAAGAAATGGAACCTTTTTTTTTTTTTTTTGGTCACAAAGTGTCATTTTCCGCTTACTTGTGACAAAAAATAATATCTTCTATGAACTCATTATGCCTCTCAGTGAATACTTTGGGATGTCTTCTTTCCAAAATGGGGTCATTTGGGGGGCATCCTGGAATTCTAGCCCCTCATGAAACATGACAGGTGGTCAGAAAAGTCAGAGATGCTTGAAAATGGGAAAATTCACTTTTTGCACCATAGTTTGTAAACGCTATAACTTTTACCCAAACCAATAAATATACACTGAATGGGTTTTTTTTAATCCAAAACATGTTTGTCCACATTTTTCGCGCTGCATGTATACAGAAATTTTACTTTATTTGAAAACTGTCAGCACAGAAAGTTAAAAAAATCATTTTTTTGCCAAAATTCATGTCTTTTTTGATGAATATAATAAAAAGTAAAAATCGCAGGAGCAATCAAATAGCACCAAAAGAAAGCTTTATTAGTGACAAGAAAAGGAGCCAAAATTCATTTAGGTGGTAGGTTGTATGAGCGAGCAATAAACCGTGAAAGCTGCAGTGGTCTGAATGGAAAAAAAAGTGGCCGGTCCTTAAAGAGAACCCGAGGTGTGTTTAAAGAATGTTATCTGCATACAGAGGCTGGATCTGCCTATACAGCCCAGCCTCTGTTGCTATCCCAAACCCCACTAAGGTCTCCCTGCACTCTGCAATCCCTCATAAATCACAGCCGTGCTGTGAGGCTGTGTTTACATCTGTAGTGTCAGTCTGCTGCTCCCCCGCCTCCTGCATAGCTCCGGTCCCTGCCCCCGTCCCTTCCCTCCAATCAGCAGGGAGGGAAGGGATGCAGGCGGGGACCGGAGTTCTGCAGGAGGCGGGGAGAGCAGCAGACTGACACTATAGAGATAAACACAGCCAGCTCTGACAAGCTGTTTGTCAGCAGCACGGCTGTGATTTATAAGGGATTGCAGAGTGCAGGGGGACCTTAGTGGGGTTTGGGATAGCAACAGAGGCTGGGCTGTATAGGCAGATCCAGCCTCTGTATGCAGATCACAATCTTCAAACCCACCTCGGGTTCTCTTTAACCTCCTTGGCGGTTAATTTTTTTTTTCCTAATTAAAAAAAATCCTTTTTTTAAAAAAAAAATTTTTTGTTTCATGTAAAGCTACCAGAGTGGTAGCTACATGAAACACCACTAGAGGGCGCATGTGGCCCTCTAGTCCGATCGTCGCCGGCATCTATAGCAAACAGGGGAACGCGTATATAACGCGTTCCCCTGTTTGGCTTCTCCTGTCGCCATGGCGATGATCGGGATGACGTCATGGACGTCAGCCGACGTCCTGACGTCAGGCACACCCGATCCAGCCCATAGCGCTGCCCGGAACTCATTGATCCGGGCAGCGCAGGGCTCTGGCGGGGGGGGCCCACTTCAGCCGCTGCGTGCGGCCGATCGCCGCAGAGCGGCGGCGATCAAGCTGTGCGCGCGGCTAGCAAAGTGCTGGCTGCGCGCACAGCAATTTACAGCACAGAAATCGCCCCACCAGGGGCTGAGATCTCCCCCTGCTCAGCTCAGCTCGGGCTTACCGCCAGGGAGGTTAAGGGGTAGAAAGCCCTAGGTCCTCAAGTGGTTAATGAGGCAACAACAGTAGTGTGTACACAGCTCTGGGTGTCAGTGGGCTGTGGAGTCTCACACACAGAGGAATGCAATAGTACTATCAGAATACAGTGAAATAATAATGCAGGGGGGTGGTTCTGTGCCTGCAGCTTAATGAGGCAACAGCAGTAGTGTGCTCACAGCCCTGGGTGTCAGTGGGCTGTGAAGTGTCACACACAGAGGAATGCAATAGTACTATCAGAATATAGTGAAATAATAATGCAGGGGGGTGGTTCTGTGCCTGCAGCTTAATGAGGCAACAGCAGTAGTGTGCTCACAGCCCTGGGTGTCAGTGGGCTGTGAAGTGTCACACACAGAGGAATGCAATAGTACTATCAGAATATAGTGAAATAATAATGCAGGGGAGTGGTTCTGTGCCTGCAGCTTAATGAGGCAACTGCAGCAGTGTGCACACAGCTCTGGGTGTCAGGGGGCTGTGAAGTGTCACACACACAAAAAAAAACACAGGAGACCGATGTGCTAGCCCTCAAAATGGCTGTTTGGGGGGCTTTCACAGCAAGTAAGGAACATGAACACAGGCCTAGCTAATAATTTCCCTACCTATCTGCAGCAAGTGATGATAATGTACAAGGGGCGAATCAAACGCGCCAAATGTTCGCTGTTCGCCGCGAGAAGTTCACAGAATACTGCTTGCCGGTGAACTTTTCGGGCCATCTCTAGTAGAAAGGGGGAGTTCTTGTCAGTTCCAACAGGAAAGTATCTCTCACCACATTCTTTGGACAGAGGCACTTAATTTGAATCCTTGTGCAGATTGTTTGATACTCCTCCCTATATTGCCTGATGAAGCGGGGTTGAACCTGCGAAACGCGTTGCATTTCTTTTTGGAGTTCCTAATAAATGTGTTTGACTGTCTGTATCGCAGTCGTTGTCGTGTCTGCTTGAGGGAGATAAGACCACCACTTCCTCCTTCAATTTTGCTGCATATTGTTTATTGAAAAAACACTTTCAGTGCCGCCAAGTGGGATCACTTGCGTACCACCAATCCACAAATATATTCTGTGACTTTTGCTGCATATTGTTTATTAAAAAAACACTTTCAGTGCCGCCAAGTGGGATGACTTGCGTACCACCAATCCACACGTATTTTCATGTGACTTTTGCTGCATATTGTTTATTAAAAAAACACTTTCAGTGCCGCCAAGTGGGATCACTTGCGTAGTTGCGTACCACCAATCCACACGTATTTTCATGGGACGTTTGCTGCATATTGTTAATTAAAAAAGCACCTTCAGTGCCGCCAAGTGGGATCACTTGCGTACTGCCAATCCACACGTATTTTCATGTGACTTTTGCTGCATATTGTTTATTGAAAAAACACTTTCAGTGCCGCCAAGTGGGATCACTTGCCTAGTTGCGTACCACCAATCCACACGTATTTTCATGTGACTTTTGCTGCATATTGTTAATTGAAAAAGCACCTTCAGTGCCGCCAAGTGGGATCACTTGCGTACCACCAATCTACATGTATTTTCATGTGACTTTTGCTGCATATTGTTTATTAAAAAACACTTTCAGTTCCGCCAAGTGGGATCACTTGCATAGTTGCGTACCACCAATCCACACGTATTTTCATGTGACTTTTGCTGCATATTGTTAATTTAAAAAGCACCTTCAGAGCCGCCAAGTGGGATCACTTGCGTACCACCAATCCACACGTATTTTCATGTGACTTTTGATGCATGTTGTTTATTAAAAAAACACTTTCAGTGCCGCCAAGTGGGATCACTTGCATAGTTGCATACCACCAATCCACACGTATTTTCATGTGACTTTTGCTGCAAATTGTTTATTGAAAAAACACTTTCAGTGCCGCCAAGTGGGATCACTTGCGTACCACCAATCCACAAATATATTCTGTGACTTTTGCTGAGTATTGTTTATTAAAAAAACACTTTCAGTGCCGCCAAGTGGGATGACTTGCAAACCACCAATCCACACGTATTTTAATGTGACTTTTGCTGCAGATTGTTTATTGAAAAAACACTTTCAGTGCCGCCAAGTGGGATCACTTGCCTAGTTGCGTACGACCAATCCACACGTATTTTCATGTGACTTTTGCTGCATATTGTTAATTAAAAAAGCACCTTCAGTGCCGCCAAGTGGGATCACTTGCGTACCACCAATCTACATGTATTTTCATGTGACTTTTGCTGCATATTGTTTATTAAAAAAACACTTTCAATTCCGCCAAGTGGGATCACTTGCATAGTTGCGTACCACCAATCCACACGTATTTTCATGTGACTTTTGCTGCATATTGTTAATTTAAAAAGCACCTTCAAAGCCATCAAGTGGGATCACTTACGTACCACCAATCCACACGTATTTTCATGTGACTTTTGCTGCATATTGTTTATTAAAAAAACACTTTCAGTGCCGCCAAGTGGGATCACTTGCGTAGTTGCGTACCACCAATCCACACGTATTTTCATGTGACTTTTGCTGCATATTATTAATTAAAAAAAGCACCTTCAGTGCCGCCAAATGGGATGACTTGCGTACCACCAATCCACACGTATTTTCATGTGACTTTTTCTGCATATTGTTTATTAAAAAAACACTTTCAGTGCCGACAAGCGGGATCACTTGCGTAGTTGCGTACCACCAATCCACACGTATTTTCATGTGACTTTTGCTGCATATTGTTAATTAAAATATCACCTTTAGTGCCGCCAAGTGGGATCACTTGCATACCACCAATCCACACGTATTTTCATGTGACTTTTGCTGCAAATTGTTTATTGAAAAAACACTTTCAGTGCCGCCAAGTGGGATCACTTGCGTACCACCAATCCACAAATATATTCTGTGACTTTTGCTGAGTATTGTTTATTAAAAAAACACTTTCAGTGCCGCCAAGTGGGATGACTTACAAACCACCAATTCACACGTATTTTCATGTGACTTTTGCTGCATATTGTTTATTAAAAAAACACTTTCAGTGCCGCCAAGTGGGATCACTTGCGTAGTTGCGTACCACCAATCCACACGTATTTTCATGTGACTTTTGCTGCATATTGTTAATTAAAAAAGCACCTTCAGTGCCGCCAAGTGGGATCACTTGCGTACCACCAATCCACACGTATTTTCATGTGACTTTTGCTGCATATTGTTTATTAAAAAAAACACTTAGGGCCTGATTCACAAGGCGGTGCTAACAGTTAGCACGCTGGTGAAAAGCCCTTTCTCATGCCTAAACTCAGTTTAGGCATGATAAGTTTAGGTGTGATAAGTTTAGGTGTGATAAGTTTAGGCATGTTAAGTTTAGGTGTGATAAGTTTAGGTGTGATAAGTTTAGGCATGTTAAGTTTAGGTGTGATAGGCTTAGGCACAGGGGCGTCTCTAGCCATTTTGTCACTCCAGGCGAGAATGCCGGTGGCGCCCCCCTCCCCGTGTGGTGCCCCCCTGCTGCAAATAATCGTAACGCAGCAAAGATTCACCATAAGATAAAAGTAATGCGGCAGACTTTCCCCAGAAAATAACCATAACGCAGCAATGATTCACTATAAAATAATTATAATGCAGCAATGATTCACCATACAATAATCATAATGTGGCCAGCGTTCCCCAGAAAATAATCGTAATGTGGCCAGCGTTCTCCAGGAATTAATAGTAATGTGGCCAGCGTTCCCCAGAAAATAATCGTAATGTGGCCAGCGTTCTCCAGGAATTAATAGTAATGTGGCCAGCGTTCCCCAGGAAATAATCGTAATGTGGCCAACGTTCCCCAGAAAATGATCGTAATGTGGCCAACGTTCCCCAGGAAATGATTGCAATGTGGCCAGCGCTCCCCAGGAAATAATCGTAATGTGGCCAGCGTTCCCCAGGAAATAATCGTAATGTGGCCAACGTTCCCCAGGAAATAATCGTAATGTGACCAGCGTTCCCCAGAAAATGATCGTAATGTGGCCAACGTTCCCCAGGAAATGATCGTAATGTGGTCAACGTTCCCCAGAAAATGATCGTAATGTGACCAGCGTTCACCAGAAAATAATTGTAATGTGGCCAGCGTTCACTAGAAAATGATCGTAATGTGGCCAGCTATCACCAGAAAATAATCGTAATGTGGCCAGCGTTCACCAGAAAATAATTGTAATGTGGCCAGCGTTCACCAGAAAATAATCGTAATGCAGCCAGCGTTCACCAGGAAATAATCGTAATGCGGCCAGCGTTCACCAGGAAATAATCGTAATGCGGCCAGCGTTTACCAGGAAATAATCGTAATGCGGCCAGCGTTTACCAGGAAATAATCGTAATGCGGCCAGCGTTTACCAGGAAATAATCGTAATGCGGCCAGCGTTCACCAGGAAATAATCGTAATGCGGCCAGCGTTCACCAGGAAATAATCGTAATGCGGCCAGCGTTCACCAGGAAATAATCGTAATGCGGCCAGCGTTCACCAGGAAATAATCGTAATGCGGCCAGCGTTCACCAGGAAATAATTGTAATGCGGCCAGCGTTCACCAGGAAATAATCGTAATGCGGCCAGCGTTCCCCAGGAAATAATCGTAATGCGGCCAGCGTTCACCAGGAGATAATCGTAATGCGGCCAGCGTTCACCAGGAGATAATCGTAATGCGGCCAGCGTTCACCAGGAGATAATCGTAATGCGGCCAGCGTTCACCAGGAGATAATCGTAGGAGATAAGGAGATAATCACCAGTAAATTATGCTAATGTGGGCAGCATTTACTCACCTGCAGAAGTCTCCTGTAGCCAGCCGGCGGTGGCACTGGTCCCTGGTGCGTCACACGGTGCCTTGAAGTCTCCTGTAGCCAGCCGGCGGTGGCACTGGTCCCTGGTGCGTCACACGGTGCCTTCAAGCACGTGTGACAGGCGGAGGGCGGAGGTAGGGGCGGCGCCGCACGTATAGACGAACTAGCGTGCGGCCGCTCGCTCTGCACAGAGAGGTAGTGGGGGCGGACCAGTAGGCGGCACCAGGCACAGGCTGAGCTGCCTGTCACAGCCGGCTGCTCGCTCTGAAGGGAGAGGAAGGGGGCGGACCAGTAGGCGGCACCAGGCACAGGCTGAGCTGCCTGTCACAGCCGGCGCCGACCTGATAGTGAAAAAAAAAAATAAACACACACACAGCGCGGCGAAAGAGCGCCCACTTCCACCCACGGCGCTCTAGGCCAAAATTTAGAGTTGCCTAATGACAGAGACGGCTCTGCTTAGGCATGATAAGTTTAAGCACCAACTGGGTTAGCACCGCAGTGCACAGCTGATCAAAAGTTTGCGCTAGCAAAGTCTGGTGCACTTCGCATAGAGTTTAATGGCGCTGCTTTGCGTGTGGGACTTTGCGTGCGATCTAAACTTATCTAAACTTAGCATGCCTAAACTTATCACACCTAAACTGGCTTTTCACCAGCGTGGTGCAATGGTTATCACGCCTAAAATCTCTAACTGGGTTAGCACCGCTTTGTGAATCGAGCCCTTTCAGTGCCGCCAAGTGGGATCACTTGCATAGTTGCGTACCACCAATCCATACGTATTTTCATATGACTTTTGCTGCATATTGTTAATTAAAAAAGCACCTTCAGTGCCGCCAAGTGGGATCACTAGCGTACCACCAATCCACACGTATTTTCATGTGACTTTTGCTGCATATTGTTAATTAATAAAGCACCTTCGGTGCTGCCAAGTGGGATGACTTGCGTACCACCAATACACACGTATTTTCATGTGACTTTTGCTACATATTGTTTATTAAAAAAACACTTTCATTGCCGCCAAGTGGGATCACTTGCGTAGTTGCGTACCACCAATCCACACATATTTTCATATGACTTTTGCTGCATATTGTTAATTAAAAAAGCACCTTCAGTGCCGCCAAGTGGGATCACTTGCGTACCACCAATCCACACGTATTTTCATGTGACTTTTGCTGCATATTGTTAATTAAAAAAGCACCTTTAGTGCCGCCAAGTGGGATACTTGCGTACCACCAATCCACACGTATTTTCATGTGACTTTTACTGCATATTGTTTATTAAAAAAAACACTTTCAGTGCCGCCAAGTGGGATCACTTGCGTAATTGCGTAACACCAATCCACACATATTTTCATGTGACTTTTGCTCCATATTGTTTATTGAAAATACACTTTCAGTGCCGCCAAGTGGGATCACTTGCGTACCACCAATCCACAAATATATTCTGTGACTTTTGCTGCATATTGTTTATTAAAAAAACACTTTCAGTGCCGCCAAGTGGGATCACTTGCGTAGTTGCGTACCACCAATCCACACGTATTTTCATGTGACTTTTGCTGCATATTGTTAATTAAAAAAGCACCTTCAGTGCCGCCAAGTGGGATCACTTGCGTACCACCAATCCACACGTATTTTCATGTGACTTTTGCTGCATATTGTTTATTAAAAAAAAACACTTAGGGCCTGATTCACAAGGCGGTGCTAACAGTTAGCACGCTGGTGAAAAGCCCTTTATCATGCCTAAACTCAGTTTAGGCATGATAAGTTTAGGTGTGATAAGTTTAGGTGTGATAAGTTTAGGCATGTTAAGTTTAGGTGTGATAAGTTTAGGTGTGATAAGTTTAGGCATGTTAAGTTTAGGTGTGATAGGCTTAGGCACAGGGGCGTCTCTAGCCATTTTGTCACTCCAGGCGAGAATGCCGGTGGCGCCCCCCTCCCCGTGTGGTGCCCCCCTGCTGCAAATAATCGTAACGCAGCAAAGATTCACCATAAGATAAAAGTAATGCGGCAGACTTTCCCCAGAAAATAACTATAACGCAGCAATGATTCACTATAAAATAATTATAATGCAGCAATGATTTACCATACAATAATCGTAATGTGGCCAGCGTTCCCCAGAAAATAATCGTAATGTGGCCAGCGTTCTCCAGGAATTAATAGTAATGTGGCCAGCGTTCCCCAGAAAATAATCGTAATGTGGCCAGCGTTCTCCAGGAATTAATAGTAATGTGGCCAGCGTTCGCCAGGAAATAATCGTAATGTGGCCAACGTTCCCCAGAAAATGATCATAATGTGGCCAACGTTCCCCAGGAAATGATTGCAATGTGGCCAGCGCTCCCCAGGAAATAATCGTAATGTGGCCAGCGTTCCCCAGGAAATAATCGTAATGTGGCCAACGTTCCCCAGGAAATAATCGTAATGTGACCAGCGTTCCCCAGAAAATGATCGTAATGTGGCCAACGTTCCCCAGGAAATGATCGTAATGTGGTCAACGTTCCCCAGAAAATGATCGTAATGTGACCAGCGTTCACCAGAAAATAATTGTAATGTGGCCAGCGTTCACTAGAAAATGATCGTAATGTGGCCAGCTATCACCAGAAAATAATCGTAATGTGGCCAGCGTTCACCAGAAAATAATTGTAATGTGGCCAGCGTTCACCAGAAAATAATCGTAATGCAGCCAGCGTTCACCAGAAAATAATCGTAATGCGGCCAGCGTTCACCAGGAAATAATCGTAATGCGGCCAGCGTTTACCAGGAAATAATCGTAATGCGGCCAGCGTTTACCAGGAAATAATCGTAATGCGGCCAGCGTTCACCAGGAAATAATCGTAATGCGGCCAGCGTTCACCAGGAAATAATCGTAATGCGGCCAGCGTTCACCAGGAAATAATCGTAATGCGGCCAGCGTTCACCAGGAAATAATCGTAATGCGGCCAGCGTTCACCAGGAAATAATCGTAATGTGGCCAGCGTTCACCAGGAAATAATCGTAATGCGGCCAGCGTTCCCCAGGAAATAATCGTAATGCGGCCAGCGTTCACCAGGAAATAATCGTAATGCGGCCAGCGTTCACCAGGAGATAATCGTAATGCGGCCAGCGTTCACCAGGAGATAATCGTAATGCGGCCAGCGTTCACCAGGAGATAATCGTAATGCGGCCAGCGTTCACCAGGAGATAATCGTAGGAGATAAGGAGATAATCACCAGTAAATTATGCTAATGTGGGCAGCATTTACTCACCTGCAGAAGTCTCCTGTAGCCAGCCGGCGGTGGCACTGGTCCCTGGTGCGTCACACGGTGCCTTGAAGTCTCCTGTAGCCAGCCGGCGGTGGCACTGGTCCCTGGTGCGTCACACGGTGCCTTCAAGCACGTGTGACAGGCGGAGGGCGGAGGTAGGGGCGGCGCCGCACGTATAGACGAACTAGCGTGCGGCCACTCGCTCTGCACAGAGAGGTAGTGGGGGCGGACCAGTAGGCGGCACCAGGCACAGGCTGAGCTGCCTGTCACAGCCGGCTGCTCGCTCTGAAGGGAGAGGAAGGGGGCGGACCAGTAGGCGGCACCAGGCACAGGCTGAGCTGCCTGTCACAGCCGGCGCCGACCTGATAGTGAAAAAAATAAAAATAAACACACACACAGCGCGGCGAAAGAGCGCCCACTTCCACCCACGGCGCTCTAGGCCAAAATTTAGAGTTGCCTAATGACAGAGACGGCTCTGCTTAGGCATGATAAGTTTAAGCACCAACTGGGTTAGCACCGCAGTGCACAGCTGATCAAAAGTTTGCGCTAGCAAAGTCTGGTGCACTTCGCATAGAGTTTAATGGCGCTGCTTTGCGTGTGGGACTTTGCGTGCGATCTAAACTTATCTAAACTTAGCATGCCTAAACTTATCACACCTAAACTGGCTTTTCACCAGCGTGGTGCAATGGTTATCACGCCTAAAATCTCTAACTGGGTTAGCACCGCTTTGTGAATCGAGCCCTTTCAGTGCCGCCAAGTGGGATCACTTGCATAGTTGCGTACCACCAATCCATACGTATTTTCATATGACTTTTGCTGCATATTGTTAATTAAAAAAGCACCTTCAGTGCCGCCAAGTGGGATCACTAGCGTACCACCAATCCACACGTATTTTCATGTGACTTTTGCTGCATATTGTTAATTAATAAAGCACCTTCGGTGCTGCCAAGTGGGATGACTTGCGTACCACCAATACACACGTATTTTCATGTGACTTTTGCTACATATTGTTTATTAAAAAAACACTTTCAGTGCCGCCAAGTGGGATCACTTGCGTAGTTGCGTACCACCAATCCACACATATTTTCATATGACTTTTGCTGCATATTGTTAATTAAAAAAGCACCTTCAGTGCCGCCAAGTGGGATCACTTGCGTACCACCAATCCACACGTATTTTCATGTGACTTTTGCTGCATATTGTTAATTAAAAAAGCACCTTTAGTGCCGCCAAGTGGGATACTTGCGTACCACCAATCCACACGTATTTTCATGTGACTTTTACTGCATATTGTTTATTAAAAAAAACACTTTCAGTGCCGCCAAGTGGGATCACTTGCGTAATTGCGTAACACCAATCCACACATATTTTCATGTGACTTTTGCTCCATATTGTTTATTGAAAATACACTTTCAGTGCCGCCAAGTGGGATCACTTGCGTACCACCAATCCACAAATATATTCTGTGACTTTTGCTGAGTATGGTTTATTAAAAAAACACTTTCAGTGCCGCCAAGTGGGATCACTTGCGTAGTTGCGTACCACCAATCCACACGTATTTTCATGTGACTTTTGCTGCATATTGTTAATTAAAAAAGCACCTTCAGTGCCGCCAAGTGGGATCACTTGCGTGCCACCAATCCACACGTACACATATTTTCATGTGACTTTTGCTGCATATTGTTTATTAAAAAAACACTTTCAGTGCAGCCAAGTGGGATCACTTGCGTAGTTGCGTACCACCAATCCACACGTATTTTCATGTGACTTTTGCTGCATATTGTTAAGCACCTTCAGTGCCGCCAAGTGGGATCACTTGCGTACCACCAATCCACATGTACACGTATTTTCATGTGACTTTTGCTGCATATTGTTTATTAAAAAAACACTTTCAGTGCCGCCAAGTGGGATCACTTGCGTACCACCAATCCACAAATATATTCTGTGACTTTTGCTGAGTATTGTTTATTAAAAAAAACACTCTTAGTGCCGCCAAGTGGGATCACTTACGTACCACCAGGTGCGCAGAGGTTGTTCTGATGAGTTGTACTCCACCGCACACATATGACCCCACCATGAGTTCCTCACAGACCTCCGCTGTGAGCAGCACTCCCAACAACAGCAACAGCCAACGCCCCATGCAAGTTATAAAATCTACTCCAGCAACCAGTGATCAGCAGCAGCTCTCCCCGGACGAGAGCGTTGTGTCCCTCGGTCCGGTGCCAGGGCGATTAATCAGGGCTGCCATTGAGGAGATGATGGGGCCTGATGTGGAGGAGGAGGTTGGGCTCAGGCCAGCATCCCAAGTTAATGTTGAGGATGATGATGATGAGGGGTCTGTGTATGGGGATGTTGGGGTGGCAGAGGTGGTGGAGGGTTAGGAGAAGAGTTCTATGATGATGATGATGATGATCGGAACGATCTGTTTGTGCCTCAGACCCCGGAAAACATGTTGTGTCGTGTGTTTAGGTACTAAAATCTGCGTTCCCACTGCCCGGGTCCACGGATGCATATAATTTTTGGGCAGCACTATCAAACTGTGGTACTATCAGTGAGTTGCCATGGTCCTTCTGTGCTGCCGCACTGACCGTCCACTTTGTCCAGTGCCAGCATTACATGATCACGTGGTTGGCAAACATGTTGTGTCGTGTGTTTAGGTACTAAAATCTGCGTTCCCACTGCCCGGGTCCACGGATGCATATAATTTTTGGGCAGCACTATCAAACTGTGGTACTATCAGTGAGTTGCCATGGTCCTTCTGTGCTGCCGCACTGACCGTCCACTTTGTCCAGTGCCAGCATTACATGATCACGTGGTTGGCAAAATCACCCGAAGCCTGAAAAATGCCATTGCCTGCAAGGTTCACCTCACCACTGACACCTGGACGAGTGCGTTTGGCCAGGGTCGGTACATCTCCCTTACGGCGCACTGGGAGAACCTTGTGGAGCCTGGCAGCGACTCCTCACTAGCTACGGCCAGGGCCGGACTATCAACCAGGCAAATAAAGCATTAGCTTGGGGCCCCAGTAAGAGTCTAAGTGCCCCATCAGCCAACCGAGGAGCCAGCATCTTACATTCTATCAGCCATAGGCATTGCTAGCACAAAAGGTTTGCAGCAGGTACCACAAACCTTTTGTGGGGTGCCACGAACCTCCCCCTGCAAAATCACGGCAGTTAGCTCCTCCAAGTCTCTGTAGCCTGCAGAAATCCTCTCCTTCAGGCTTGTACCTCTAGCATCTGACAATGCGTCAGACGCCAGACACTAGGGGGAGTCGGAAGAGAGGAAAGCTGCAGGAGTAATGTCAGATAGTGCAGCCCAGAAGCAGCCTTTCTCACTGAGTATCACGCATGCTCAGTGGGAAGTTAGACATTATTTACCTGAAATATCTCTGCTTCCGCACCACGTACAGTCCCGAAATTTTCAGGGGAGGAATGGGACCCCCATATCTAGCTCTGTGTCGAATTGCAGCCCCCGAGCCCCGCTAGTTCCCGAGATAGGTTTGCTGCAATCAGTCCCGGGAACCAGCGGAGCTCGGGGGCTGCAATTCGGCACAGAGCTAGATCTGGGCTTACATCTGAAAATGGCGCCTGAGAATAATGGCGCACGGTGTTGCCGCTAATCCGTTTGCCGCTTATCGCTATTTAACGTTAAAGCCTTATTGTTATTTAGCATTAAAGCCTTATCGTTATTCAGCGTTAACACACAGAACCCTCTCTGTACCTACCCCTAACCCATAAACCCCCCCTGGTGGTGCCTAACCCTAACCACCCCCCTGGTGGTGCCTAACCCTAACCCCCCCTGGTGGTGCCTAACCCTAACCACCCCCCTTGGTGGTGCCTAACCCTAACGACCCCCCTTGGTGGTGCCTAACCCTAACCACCCCCCTGGTGGTGCCTAACCCTAACCACCCATCTTGGTGGTGCCTAACCCTAACCACCCCCCTGGTGGTGTATATTGTACTGTAACTATACCTAACCCTACTCTCACAGAACCCTCCCTTTACCTATCCCTAACCCTAAGACCCCCCTGGTGGTGCCTAACCCTAAGACCCCCCTGGTGGTGCCTAACCCTAACCACCCCCCTGATGGTGCCTAACCCTAAGACACCCCCCCCCCCCCCCGGTGGTGCCTAACCCTAACCTTGACAGTGTTACATTAAATCAATTCACCGTTTTGCAGTTAAATAACATCTGCAGTTTGGCTTATGTAGGGGGCTATTGATAAATAACGTTAGTGTGTGCCACTATTGATAAATAACGTTAGTGTGTGCCGTTTTTCTTCTTTTTTCCCATTATTATGCAGTACTAACGATAAATAGCGATAAGCGTATCTTTTTAATGTGACACCATTTTTATGCATAGGCGCTGTGCGCCATTATTCACTGATCCGAGATCTGGGGGTCCCCTCCCTCCCCTGAAAATTTTGGGAGTGTACGTGGTGTGGAAGCGGAGATATTTAGGCCGTTTTACGTGGCTGCACAATTTAATGGGACGCAGCAGGCTCCTACTGCGCATGCGGGGCTGCACAACGTGCGGGGCTGCACTAGCTGACATTACACAGGCTCAGAGTGCACACAGACGGAGGAGTTCCCTGCAGGCTCCAGCACTGTACTCTTCTACTTTACTATTTTAAATGCTTACTGAGCCTCCAGTGATGTCTGGCAGTCTCCCGGTTCCTCCTCGCAGGCTCCTATCGGCTTTCCAGTGTGGTGCACAGAAGCTGGCATGTCACTGTCACATGACCCAATGCGGGTTATGTGAATCGCAGACTTGCATGCTTGGAGGGTGACAGAAAGCTGTTAGAAACCAGCAAGGAGGTACAGGGAGACTGCCAGATATCGCTGGAGGCTCAGTGATTTGCAGGGGAAGGTCTGTGCTTCTCAAACAACCAGCAAGCATGTGTCTGACATTGGGCAATCCCTGCCAGTGCTGGATACTGGGGACTTTGCTTTATTGTGCAGCAAAACACTTGTGGTAAATAATCTGTAGTTCCCAAAGACACAAATGTGATCCCTCCCTTACTATCTGTAGAAGAGAGAGGGCTTTGGGAGGGAAAAATGTACAAATCCGCAGCTCATCGTAGTGAACAGTCTCTCCCCCTCCAGAAGAGTGTGTGTGTGTGTGTGTGTGTGTGTGTGCGTGCGTGCGTGCGTGCGTGTGTTTGTGTGTGTGTGTGTTGGATCAGACATGTTGGAAATAATCGATCTGACAGTAAATCTGTCAGAAAATTGCACTGTGTGTACAGAGACAATGAACTTGCTGGTTGATGTGTAAAGGCCCGTTCAGATCACAAATGCGGATGGCTATGCGTGCAGACCGCAACGCGTACGAACACATGGCCATCCGCGTTTGTGTGCGTTGCGTGGCTGATCCCATCACTGAAAAGTGAATGGGACAGCCACGCGTTTTAGCAAAATCTGCGTGCAGCATGCGTTCCCGGACCGCACAGGTCCGGAACGCACGCAGTGTGAACATCAGACATTGCACGCTATGCAATGTCTGATGTCGTGCGTATCGGCCACCTGCACGCGTTTCCAAAACGCGGCTGGAAACGCGTGCAGTGTGAACGGGCCCTAACTGTATTGTACACATACTGTATACTTCGTCTGTCAGCTAGGATACTCGCATCTAATGCTGCTATGATTTTATGCCTGCAATGCTATGCTGTGCATTGTGCTGTATACAAGCTTTGGCTGCCATATACATATACCAATATGCTTTTAAGACTCTATAAAATAAGGGACACTGCTTATTAGTGTGGTATGCTGCATATTTGTTTTTTTTTCTGGTATTACTAGAGAGGGAACTTCATGCAACATTTCGCAGGCCAGGCCTACTTAGGCCGTTGCTAAGTTCAAGCATACTTGGCTCCACCTGTGATCACACCCACATTCTGGTCCATAACCATGCCCATTTTCCGGCACTACGCGCGCCGCAGGTGTGCCCTTGGGTGCCCCTGATCTTTTGGGACCCTAGCAACGCCCCTGATATCCGCCGCTCCCTGGCTGGAGCTCTTCCGTGCCTCAACTCCTCTCTGGACTCTGCAGCAGCATGTGATCCAGCCCAGCCGAACGAGTGAGCAAGCAGCAGCTGTTGCTATGGTGATGTGGCCGCGTGCCAGCTCTGCTCACTCCAGCCCAGTCAGTGCAGTCAGACGTAGACTGATCTCAGCAGCGTCACGCTGCTGACATCTTCAGTCTACGTCTGACTGCACAGGCTGGGCTGTAAAGAGCTCGCATGTGGCCCCATCACCATAGCAACGACCGCTGCTTGCTCGCTCGTTCGTCTGGGCTGGATGACGTGCTGCTACAGAGTCAGCAGAGTTCAGAGAGGAGTTGAGGCAGGGAGGGGCTCCAGCCAGGAAGCATCTGATAGTAGGTAAGATGCTTGCTCCTTGGTTGGCTTCATGTCGGGAGGGGAGCCCAATCTGTAAGTCTGCTTAGGGCCCCATTCAGCCTTAATCCGGCTCTGGCTACGGCACAGGTGTTGCCAACGCCGCAAATTGCCGGACCTGCTTCCCTGCGAGTCAATGACAACAGCGACCTCTCTGGCTCCTTCTCCTCCACCGCCTCTCCAAGCTCTACCTCATCCAGCATCGCTAACCCAGCAACAGGAGCGTGGAAGCGGTGCAGCACAGCTGTTGCCATGCGTCAGCAAGCCTCAAGCCTTACTGAAGCTGATCTGCATTGGAGATAAGCAGCACACAGGTGCAGAAATTTGGAAGGCAATCAAGGAACAGACCTAGTTGTGGCTGGCACCGTTGCACCTGGAACCAGGCATGGTTGTGTGTGATAATGGGAGCAATCTCATTTGCGCCTTACAGTTGGCAAAGCTGAGACACATCCCTTGCCTGGCCCACGTTCTGAACCTAGTTGTTCAGCGGTTCCTGAGGACATACCCAAACGTGGCGGATCTTCTGCTGAAGGTGCGGCGAGTGGCCAAACATTTCCGAAAGTCCAGTGCCGCTTCGGCCACACTCACCAAGTTGCAGCAGCGCTTCAGTTACGCCTGCATTTTGTCACCATGCCAGGCCTGGGTTGTGTCACTCACAAAGCATGGCCTTGCTCTCCTGTAGTACCTCCTATTCCATCCTGTGTGCTGAGTTAGCGTTGCCGCTCTCTTTTTAAAGAGAACCCGAGGTGGGTTTGAAGAATATTATCTGCATACAGAGGCTGGATCTGCCTATACAGCCCAGCCTCTGTTGCTATCACAAACCCCCCTAAGGTCCCCCTGCACTCTGCAATCCCTCATAAATCACAGCCACGCTGCTGACAAACAGCTTGTCAGAGCTGGCTGTGTTTAACTCTATAGTGTCAGTCTGCTGCTCTCCCCGCCTCCTGCAGAACTCCAGTCCCCGCCTGCATCCCTTCCCTCCCTGCAGATTGGAGGGAGGGGACGGGGGCAGGGACCGGAGCTATACAGGAGGCGGGGGAGCAGCTTAGACTGACACTACAGATGTAAACACAGCCTCACAGCATGGCTGTGATTTATGAGGGATTGCAGAGTGCAGGGGGACCTTAGTGGGGTTTGGGATAGCAACAGAGGCTGGGCTGTATAGGCAGTTTCAGCCTCTGTATGCAGATAACATTCTTTAAACACACCTCGGGTTCTCTTTAAGGAATATCTCATTCTATTATATTTATCACTGCATGGCGACAAAATGCTTTGCTGTACGCATGCATTTTGTTGCCATGCCAGGCCTGGGTTGTGTCACTCACAAAGCGTGGCCTTGCTCTCCTGTAGTACCTCCTCTTCCATCCTGTGCAGGGGCGTCTCTAGCCATTGTGTCACTCCAGGCGAGAAAACCTGTGGCCCCCCCCTCCCCCCGTGTGGTGCACCCCTGATGAAAATAATCGTAACGCAGCAATGTTTCTTCATGAGATAAAAGTAATGCGGCAATCTTTCACCAGAAAATAATCATAACGCAGCAATGATTCACTAAAAATAATCGTAATGCGGCAATCTTTCACCAGAAAATAATCATAACGCAGCAATGATTCGCCATAAAATAATGATAACGCAGCAATGATTCACCATAAAATAATTTTAATGTGGCCAGCATTCACCAGAAAATAATCGTATTGCGGCAGCGTTCACCAGAAAAAAATCGTAATGTGGCCAGCGTTCACCAGGAAATAATCGTAATGTGGCCAGCGTTCACCAGGAAAATAAATCATAATGTGGCCAGCGTTCCCCAGGAAATAATCATAATGTGGCCAGCGTTCACCAGGAAATAATCATAATGCGGCAGCGTTCACCAGGAAATAATCATAATGTGGCCAGCGTTCACCAGAAAATAATCGTAATGTGGACAGCGTTCACCAGAAAATAAATCATAATGTGGCCAGCGTTCCCTAGGAAATAATCATAATGTGGCCAGCGTTCACCAGGAAATAATCATAATGCGGCAGCATTCCCCAGGAAATAATAGTAATGTGGCCAGCGTTCCCCAGGAAATAATCGTAATGTGGCCAGTGTTCCCCAGGAAATAATCGTAATGTGGCCAGCGTTCACCAGGAAATAATCATAATGCGGCAGCGTTCACCAGGAAATAATCATAATGTGGCCAGCGTTCACCAGAAAATAATCGTAATGTGGACAGCGTTCACCAGAAAATAAATCATAATGTGGCCAGCGTTCCCTAGGAAATAATCATAATGTGGCCAGCGTTCACCAGGAAATAATCATAATGTGGCCAGCGTTCACCAGGAAATAATCATAATGCGGCAGCGTTCCCCAGGAAATAATAGTAATGTGGCCAGCTTTCCCCAGGAAATAATCGTAATGTGGCCAGTGTTCCCCAGGAAATAATCGTAATGTGGCCAGCGTTCACCAGGAAATAATCATAATGCGGCAGCGTTCACCAGAAAATAATCGTAATGTGGCCAGCGTTCCCCAGGAAATAATCGTAAAGGGTGGCCAGCATTTCCCAGGAAATAATCGTAATGTGGCCAGCGTTCCCCAGGAAATAATCGTAATGTAGCCAGCGTTCCCCAGGAAATAATCGTAATGTGGCCAGTGTTCCCCAGGAAATAATCGTAATGTGGCCAGCATTCCCCAGGAAATAATCGTATGTAACCAGCGTTCCCCAGGAAATAATCGTATGTGGCCAGCGTTCCCCAGGAAATAATCGTATGTGGCCAGCATTCCCCAGGAAATAATCGTATGTGGCCAGCGTTCCCCAGGAAATAATTGTAATGTTGCCAGCGTTCCCCAGGAAATTATCCTAATGCGGGCAGTGTTTCACTAAATGTATAATTACCTGTAAAAAGAAAAGTATTTACTCACCTGCAGAAGACTCCTCTCCCTGGGCGCAGATCCCCCGACGAACTTCCTGCAGCGGCGGCGAGCACGTGTGACAGGCGGGGGGCGGAGTTAGGGGCGGCGCCGACGTGTGAACAAACTAGCGTGCGGCGATCGCACGCTCTGCACGGAGAGGGGGCAGGCGGGGAGAGGGGGCGGACCAGTAGGCGGCGGCACTGCACATATAAACTAACGTGCGTGCTGCTCGCTCTGAGGAGGAGAGGAAGGGGGCGGACCAGTAGGTGGCGCCGAGCACAGGCTGAGCTGCCTGTCACAGCCGGCGCCGACCTATCTGAAAGGAAAAAAATAAATAAATAAACACGCACAGAGCGGCGAGAGAGCGCCCACTTCCCCCAACGGCGCCATAGGCAAAAATTTATAGCCTAGTGACACAGACGCCCCTGATCCTGTGTGCTGGGTTAGCATTGCCGCTCTCTTTTTATTATTATTATTTATTGTATTTATAAAGCGCCAACATATTACGCTTTTGGTAGTAAAATAATTTATCCTTGGCAATCAATCCTGGAGGCAACTGAGAACTGGATGCAGACTGTTTAATGAGGTCAAGGAGACGTGGTTGCAGTAACAGGGAATGCTGTGGAGCAAGAATAGTCTCTGGAACTTGATCGGGAGCAGACTCTATCTCAAACAGGGATTAGATTGTGAGCTCCTTTGAGGGACAGTTAGTGACAAGACAATATATATATATATACACACTGTACAGCGCTGCGTAATATGTCGGCGCTATATAAATACTAAATAATACTAATACTAATAATAATAATAAAACATGCGGGAAAAGGCGTCTGGTTTGATGTTCTTGGCTCCTGGATGGAAAGTCACATGAAAATTGAATCAGGAAAAGAAAAGAGACCATCTGGCCTGACGAGGTTTCAATCGTTTTGCTGTCCGGAGGTACTCAAGGTTCTTATGGTCGGTGAAGATAAGAATAGGTTGTTCAGCACCCTCAAGTAAGTATCGCCACTCTTCCAGAGCTGCTTTGATGGCCAAGAGTTCTCGGTCTGCCACATCATAATTTCGTTCTGACTCAGAAAGCTTTCTAGTGAAAAAGGCAACCGGATGGAGGGAAGATTTGGGACGAAAAACGTTGTGACAAGATTGCTCCGATGGCTACTTCAGAGGCGTCTACCTCCAGTTCAAAAGACTTGGTAGGATCGGCATGTCTCAGGATAGGTGCAGACGTAAAACAAGCCTTTAATAGTTCAAATGCAGATTGGGCTTCTGGAGACCAACGAACACAAGTACTGGTCAACTGAGTAATTGGTGCGACAATGTGCGAAAAGTTCTGAATGAATCTCCTGTAGAAGTTAGCGAATCCGATGAACCTTTGAACAGCCTTTCGGTCAGTAGGGACAAGCCATTCCAGAATGACTGAGACCTTTTGATTGTCCATTTCAATGCCTTGGGAAGAAATCTTGAGACCCAGGAAATGGATACTTTCCTTATCGAATTCACACTTCTCTGGCTTCGCGTATAGTCCATGAACACGAAGGCGTGCAAGAATCTTCCTGACATGAACTCTGTGTTCCTCGAGGGAAGAAGAGAAGATGAGTATATCGTCAAGGTACACCACCATAAAGTTATCGATAAAGTCTCTGAAGACGTCATTAACGAAATGTTGAAATGTTGCAGGGGCATTACATAGGCCGAAAGGCATCACCAGATATTCAAAGTGTCCGAACCTGGAACGAAAAGCAGTCTTCCACTCATCTCCAGCACGGACTCTAACTAAGTTGTAAGCTCCCCGAAGATCCAGTTTTGAGAAGATCCTGGCAGTACGAAGTCTTTGTAATAAGTCTGGCATGAGTGGCAAAGGATAACGGTTCTTGATTGTGATATTATTCATCTCTCGATAGTCGATACAGGGCCTTAGAGAACCATCTTTCTTCTCCACAAAGAAGATACCCGCTCCGGCAGGTGAGGTAGAGGGTCGAATGAAGCCCTTCTTGAGATTTTCCTCAATATAGTCCTTAAGTACCTTAGATTCTGGTTCAGAGAGAGGATAAATTCTTCCAAAATGTATGGCTGCACCTTGCTGCAGATCAATAGGGCAGTCGTAGATACGATGAGGAGGAAGAACATCAGCTCCTTTCTTATCAAAAACGTCTAAGAAATCATGGTAAGCAGAAGGAATGAGATGGCTTCTCTCATATTCCAAACAAAAAAGGCTCCCGGCTCGGGAAAAACAAAAACGGGAACAGTAACTTGAGTGAAAGCTGACCTCACCCGTACTCCAGTTTATTGTAGGATTGTGGGTGCTCAGCCAAGGCATGCCCAGAATGACTGGAAACAGAGGTGATGGAAGTAAATCAAAACTCAGGGGCAGTTCACACGGAAGTGTCCCATGGCACCACAGTAGAGACAGAGGTTGGCAGTACGTCAGCGTAAACGTTCCTCCTGGGAGATCGCAGGTCGAGCTAAACCCAGCTGCATGGGTTCAGGCATGGGTTCAGGTATGTCAAGAGCACTGGATGAAGTGGACTCCACAGGAACAGGTACTGCTGAGGGTACAGAAGGTGACCAAACTGGTCGGAAGGTACCAGACCTCTCTTGGCGTCTTTCACGTAATCTGTGGTCAATCTGAATAGAGAGACTGATAAGTTCTTTCAAAGTTGCAGGTATGCCCACTCTGGCCATTTCATCTTTCAAATGTTCGGAAAGGCCTTGTCTAAATTGGAACTTGAGAGCCCCCTCGTTCCAAGTAGTATCCCCAGACCAGTGACGAAACTCGGTAACATAATCTTCCACTGGCCTCCTTCCTTGTCTGAGAGATTGTAATGCAGATTCTGCAGAGGCCCCACGACCAGGATTGTCTTATAACTCCGCCATTGCTTCAAAAAAGGTTGTGGTGTCTGTAAGGGCTGGATGACGTTCCTCTACTAGTCGGAGTGCCCAGGCTTGGGGCTCCCCCTGGAGCAACGAGATGACGGCCCCAACCTTAATCTCTTCATTAAATTAGGTTCTGGGTAACAGGGTGAAGTGAAGCTGACAGGCACTAAGGAACAGTCTGAACTTGGTGCGATCCCCCGTAAAGCGATCGGGTAGCGGCAGCTTTGGTTCAGGTCTGGGGATAGCAGAAGCTTCAATCGGAGCGGAAGCTGGCACCACAACCGGGGCTGGAGCAGCGACTTGAACAGGTGCAGCGATCTGGCTGCGCAGATGTTCCCGGATCTCATGATAGCCTCTCTGGACCTCCTCCACTGAGATACGTAACTGCGACACCAGTTCACACAGTAGATCCATCTGCGAGGACTCTCCTCTTGTGTCCATTCTGGCTGTTGGTTACTGTCACGATGCTGGAGTACTGTTGTCCTCCCCACTGCGGAGCGGACTACCTGAGCACAGAGTCTAAGTGACCACAGGTCTTCACCCATGACCCCTTGAGGGGGAAGCAGGACCACAACCCCTTGAGGGGGAAGTGGGTACTTCGCTGCCTAGTGCCCACCAGGTTGCGCTCAGAATAATCCCACAGTGGTTCGGAGAACAGAAGACACAACTATGAGGAGAAGGCGGGAGCAGGACTTCAAGCCGGGGTTCAGTAACAAGCCAAGGATCAGGGTAGGCGGCAGACTGGAATAACGAGGTCACAAGCCAAGGTCAGGGCAGGCGGATCAGGATCAGTAGTCGAGGTCACAAGCCAAAAGGTCGGGGCAGGCGGAGATCAGAGAATAGTCGAGGTACTAGCCGGGGTCAAAACAGAAATCAATCAGGATAATTAGCAGGATAATAGCACAACGCCACAAACTGTCAGAACCAACAGCACTGCCATGGAGGGCAGCGCTGCTTATATACTGTGGGAGATTGGTCTTGGCACCAGAATTAACGCCTGCGCGTGCACAACGCTCTATGCGTGCACTCGTCTGCGCAACGCCTTGCGCCGCAAACCATGCGGAAGAACTACAAGACCCAGCGTACTCGCGCGCGGAAAAAGACACACGCACGCGACCGCCGATGACCTCCAGGCAGGTGAGTGTGACATCCAGAGAGTAGGGGCAGCCCTGGTGAAGTCCTGCAATCGTACATGTGACTGAGTTATGCGTGGTGCGACTAGGTGCAGGTCATTGGAGGATCGGAGGGGGCGGGCTGGTATGTGCCTGTGGACCAGATCAGAGATGTAGGTCGGGCAGGTCTTGTGCACTGATTTGTAGGCCAAGCACAGGATTTTGAAATTGATCCTAAAGCTGATGGGGAGCCAGTGTAGGGCTTTACAGAGCGGAGTTGTAGAGGCGCTGCGGTGAGACGAATGTATCAGTCTGGCTGCCGCATTCATTACCAATTAAAGTGGGGCAGTATGGTTAGAGGGGAGGCCAGACAAAAGAGAATTGCAGTAGTCTAGGCGGGAGATGACAAGGGCGTGGATAAGGAGTTTAGTGGTGTCAGGGGACAGGTAGGAGGGGATCTTGGAGATGTTGCGGAGGTGGAAGTTGCAGGATCTGGCAATACTTTGAATGTGGGGTTTAAAGGAAAGTTCAGAGTCCAGAGTAACGCCTAGACAGCGGGCTTGGGAGGTAGGGCGGATGGTAGTATTTTCGATAGTGACGTGCAGATCAGGGAGGGGTGCAGCTGTGCGGGGTGGGAATATGAGAAGCTCAGTCTTGTCCAAATTAAGCGTCAGGTACCTGGCAGCCATCCAGGAGGAAATGTATGTGAGGCAGGCAGAGATTTTGTCCATGGTAGAGGAGATCTATCTGGGGTGTGGAGATATATCTGGGTGTCATCGGCATATAGGAGGTCTTTAAGAAATATCTCATTCTATTATATTTATCACTGCATGGCGACAAAATGCTTTGCTGTACGCATGCATTTTGTCGCCAGGCCTGGGTTGTGTCACTCACAAAAGCGTGGCCTTGCTCTCCTGTAGTACCTCCTCTTCCATCCTGTGTGCTGGGTTAGCGTTGCCGCTCTCTTTTTAAGGAATATCTCATACTATGATATTTATCACTGCATGGCGACAAAATGCTTTGCTGTACGCATGCATTTTGTCGCCATGCCAGGTCTGGGTTGTGTCACAAAGCGTGGCCTTCTCCTCCTGCACCTCCTCTTCCATCCTGTGTGCTGCGGGGTTAGCGTTGCCGGTCCCATTGGTAGTACTACGACAGCTTTCCAGGATCTCATTTGCCCCCCCCCCCCCCCCCTATTCCAAAGCCATTTTGCAGAAGTTTCCCCTCTTTTTTTAAGGTTTTTCTGGCCTGCAAACCAGAAATATTCGGGTCCCTATTGACTTGCATTGGGTTCGGAATTCGGACCGAACATGCCGAATATCGGGCGACGTTCGACCGAATCGAACCGAACCCAAACATTTTGGTGTTCGATCAACACTAGTTACAACTGAAAGGACAAATGATTTTCAAAGTAATGTCCATATTTTCCTATGGCTCAGTTCCCACGTTCCCCTATTTAAATGAAACATTTTTCCCAATGCACCGCTATGGTGAAAAAAAAAAAACCTGCAAAGCATACTAACACATACCAACACATTAAGTGTAAAAGCGCCCTGAAAGAGACACTGAAGCGAAAAAAATTATGATAAAATGAATTGGTTGTGTAGTACGGAAAATTACTAGAACATTAGTAGTAAATAAAATATTCTCATATTTTTATTTTCAGTTATATAGTGTTTTTTATAACATTGCATCATTCTCTAATATTTGCAGTTTACACACTACTCAGCATTCTAAATAATTTTACAGAGCACGCCAGTGAACTTTTGAACTGTCCTCTAGTAGAGAGAAAAAGAAAATACAGTGACTGACATTTGAGATAACAAGCTTTAGAAGACAGAGCTCTCTGCGGCTTTGAAAATCGTGGAGCTCAATGGCTCTTATGCATAGATAACAACTGGAGGTTCCTTAACTCTTCCTTAACCTCTCTCCCTTAAAGGGACTCCGAGCAGTGCAGAAACTATGGAAAGATGCATATCATTTTAAAGCTCTCTTTCTCCTCTTTCCAATGATATATAAACCGCCGCCCTACGCCTTTTAGTTTTTGCTATTTTTGCGATTGAAATTGCCGCGGCCGCGATTTCAATCGTGAAAATAAAGAAAACTAAAAGGCGTAGGGCAACGATTTAGGTGTCACCAGAAAGAGGAGAAAGAGAGCTTTAAAATGATATCCATCTTTCCATAGTTACATTGTATTACACAGGCCGACTTTTTCTGCTGAATGGAGCTGCTGACACTGGGGAAAGTGTCGTCCTGTGTAATACAAGTAACTATGGAAAGATGGATATCATTTTAAAGCTCTCTTTCTCCTCTTTCTGGCGACACCTAAATCTTCGCTCTACACCTTTTAGTTTTCATTATTTTCGCGATTGAAATCACGGCCGCGGCAATTTCAATCGCGAAAATAGCGAAAACTAAAAGGCGTAGGGCAGTGGTTTATATATCATTGGAAAGAGGAGAAAGAGAGCTTTAAAATGATATGCATCTTTCCATAGTTTCTGCACTGCTCGGAGTCCCTTTAACTCTTCCTGTACTGGAAACAATATTAGACTTATGTCTCTGCTCCTAATGTTTTATTTCTTAGCTGTACTTCACATACAAATCATTATATCATAATTTTTTTTTCTCGCTTCATTGTCTCTTTAACTGAGAATGGTAAGACTCCGGCAACAAGGTGATATGTTGGATCCAAAACAGCAAATGCATTATGTCAAAGTTCAGAAGTGCCAAGAGGTGTAATAAATGGGTGGCTTATTCTACCACTATCAATTAAGTGAAATATGATTGGTTCTGGGGAAATTTTTTTCATTAATATGCTAGTAAAATATTATTATATGTGATTTGGTTACAATATTATCATATCCAAATGCAAACATGGAGGACAACACAAAAAACACCACATCACTTTTGTTTATTTTTCAACTTTGTTTTATTAAAGAAGAGGTAAAAATGTACACAAAATCCATTTAGAACATTTTTTGAGTATTATTTGTTCTAAGGTCAGAACCAACCCATGTTATGTACCTTTCCTCTTATCAGCAGGGGTGTTGCTTGGCTTTCTCCTAGACACCAAAAAGAAAGGAATGCATGGTGTGCGTAGAACACAGTGGTGAAAAGTGGGCGGAGCCAAATATGCATGAAACTAGCTGCGGTGAAGCTCCAAGTCAGTGGACCTGTCCAGCAAAATTTTAAATTAAACCCCCTTTCCTTGAAAAAAAATAAGGCCTTCATTACCATAGCAACAGTCATATGAGACATAACAAAATAGACATTTTTCACAGCAACTACTTTGTAGATTATAATTAACGGGTTTATCCCCAACATGACAATTAGACAGCACATTTCTTCAAAAACACATAATCTAGCAGCTTGTTCACCAACCCACACAGTTAGCAGCATGTCCATCAAAAAGCATAATTTGTGTCAGCCTCGACCACAACAATCAAGCAGTGTGTCCCTCAAAAAAGTTATTATAGAGCATTTCCCCCCAGTCAAGATAATTAGGGAACGTATTCCCCCCAGTCAAGATAATTAGGCAAGGTATTCCCTCCAGTCAAGATAATTAGGCAAGGTATTCCCTCCAGTCAAGATAATTAGGCAAGGTATTCCCTCCAGTCAAGATAATTAGGCAATCCCCTTAAAACATAATTGGACAGCATGTCCCCTCAAACAATATAATTCAGCAGTATTTTTTCCACAAAGAAAAAAACACAATTAAGCAGTGGTCCCCATTTTCCCCCCAAAAAACATAATTAGGCAGGATTTCACATAAACAGGCAGAATGCCCCCACCTTTTCCAAACATAATTACGCAGAGCACACTGAAATCATAATTAGACAATGCCCCCCTCTAAATTAGTGTTGGGCGAACAGTGTTCGCCACTGTTCGGGTTCTGCAGAACATCACCCTGTTCGGGTGATGTTCGAGTTCGGCCGAACACCTGGTGGTGTTCGGCCAAACACCTGGTGGTGTTCGGCCAAACTGTTCGGGTTCGCCCGAACGGCTCAATGCCTGGCCGAACAGGGCCCCTGTTCGGCCGAACAGGGCCCTGTTCGGCCGAATACGGCCCCCCTATGGGGTCACAGGCATAAGGCCGAACCCCGAACTCCCCGAACATCCCGCTTTTGGGGGCCCTATGGGGTTGCATGCATAAGGGGGGAGCATGACCCGATCGCGGGGGGGGGGGGTCGGAAATTCCCCCCACCCCCTCCGCTAGCGCTCCCCCCTCTGCCCGCTTCCCCATACAAAAGTTTAAGGAAAGTAAAATAGTACCGGTGGAAGTGGCTGGCAGTGGCACTGTGAAGTGAGTGAGGAGGAGGAGTCCGGAGAGTGATGTGTTGAGGGAGGCCGGGCAGCGGGCGGTTCAGCGGTAGTACCCTTGTGGTACTTCCGCCCTTTCTCTGACCTCACGTCCTCTGCGTGATGACGCAT
The DNA here is from genome assembly GCF_040937935.1 of Hyperolius riggenbachi. NCBI lineage: Eukaryota > Metazoa > Chordata > Amphibia > Anura > Hyperoliidae > Hyperolius > Hyperolius riggenbachi. The sequence continues at coordinate 429,322,118 of NC_090646.1, forward strand.
ACGAGGGTACGCGTGACGCGTACCCTCGTATGCAGAGGACGTGAGGTCAGAGAAAGGGGGGCGGAAGTACCACAAGGGTACTACCGCTGAACCGCCCGCTGCCCGGCCTCCCTCAACGCGTCACTCTCCGGACTCCTCCTCCTCACTCACTTCACAGTGCCACTGCCAGCCACTACCACCGGTACTATTTTACTCTCCTTAAACTTTTGTATGGGGAAGCGGGCAGAGGGGGGAGCGCTAGCGGAGGGGGTGGGGGGAATTTCCGACCCCCCCCCGCGATCGGGGCATGCTCCCCCCTTATGCCTGCAACCCCATAGGGCCCCCAAAAGCGAGATGTTCGGGGAGTTCGGGGTTCGGCCCGAACATGCCGAACATCGCGGCCATGTTCCCGAACCCGAACATCCAGGTGTTCGCCCAACACTACTCTAAATCATAATTAGGCATAGTCCCTTCCAAATCATGTAGAGTTTTCCCCTCAAACCATGATTAGACCATATTCTACCAAATCATAATCAAGAAAAATCCCCTCTGAAATAGGCAGTTACCTGTTCTAGGCAGCAATGCTCCACCATTCAGAAAAATACTGATTGCAGATTTAAGGCCTCATTCATTTAAGCAGCTGAAGGCATTTAATCCACCACCTATCAGTTGCCCTTGGGCACCGTCCAGGCACTTGTCAGTGCTCGGTACTAGCATTGGACAGGTGACCCCCCCCCCCCTCCATGGAGTCCCATCTGAGCACTGCCGCAGCCTTGGTCAGACACAACATGTCAAGGGATCTCTGCTTTGAAGTAACACTTGTATAGGTCTAGCACTGGCACACGTGGTGTTAAAAAACATTTGGTGGCATTTAAATTACACCTGAATGATGCTTGAAGGCAGCAGATGGGACACCGAACTGCTCCACAAGCACCTCTCCTAAATGAAAGAAGGCTAAGATGAGAAGGGTGCTTTGAGCTGCTTCACGTACATCTGTGCACAGCACCCATGATGGCACAGTGACTTCCAACAACTGCTAAGCTCCTAGCAATAGCTGCTTCTCCATGCTAAAACATGAATGGACACGTTATAAATATTTTTATTACATTTGTAATGGAAAGTGCTTATAAAATATCATTGTAAGCTCAAATAAATATTACATACTTTATTTTTTAATATTCCAATAAAAAAATGTGCCCTGTCACAAAGCCTTATCAACTCATTATCCACAATAAAGCTAGTATTTTTTATTCTGGCTGAACTTGGGGAACAGATGCCATTTTTCAACCAAACAAGCTATGTAGGTGTGTTACTATGTATTGGCTAGGAAGGCAGAACCTGAGAGCATGAGGCTACAGCCCCTGAACAAAGTTGGCACACAAGGTTCCTAACATTAGGAGGGGGGGGGGGATAATGGACTTCTGGTGGGGTTAATGGAAACCTTTGGAGGGAAATGTAAACATTTCAGTGCCAGGCCTCCCATTCAGAGTTATAGCGGTATTAAACTCTGACATAACATTTAATAAAAATGTGTTTTCCTACTTTTTATAACACGTAAAGTCATCATATTTGCTTTTATGCACAAGTTTTATTATTCATTTAGAAATCACAAGTTCTCAAAGTACAGTTAATTTGCTCTGAAAGCTGCAATTGCATTTTATTCATAGCTACAGTGTTTATATATTGTAATGTACCCAGTGAATTTTTCTCTGCTGTGTCTGATCTAGGAGTTTCTCCACTACCAGGAAATGTTTACATTCCTCTTTTGCCACAATTAAGTAAACACAAGATAATGTTATCACCTATTGGGATTCAGATCTCACTGCAGGGAGCTTTCTATTGAAAACATCCTGTGTTTAACTGTTTGAATGCTGTTCTGCAAAAAAAAAAAATTTGGTAGTATATTATATGCTGTAAACAATCTTTTAGAGCAAAGAAGAAATGCCGGGTTTCATAGTGCTTTAATGAAGTGGACAGAACATCGAAGGGCAGTACATTCAAAACTACAGTCTGCAAAGGTCTGCAGAGGGTTACTCTGATTGTGAAATTAATATTGACATGGATTTTATAGGGAAACACTACATAAAAAAACATTTCTGTGTTGTTTAGTTTTTCATTTAAATATTTTCTCAGTTTGTTATTAAACTTTTTTTTTCAAAGAGGAACTTCATTGAATATAGCTTAAAGAGGAACTCCAGTGAAAATAATGTAATAAAAAAAGTGCTTCATTTTTACAATAATTATGTATAAATGATTTAGTCAGTGTTTGCTCATTGTAAATTCTTTCCTCTCCCAGATTCACATTCTGACATGTATTACATGGTGACATTTTTACTGTGGGCAGGTTATGTAGCTGCTCCTAGCTGTTTTGGCCGTTACAGACAGCTGTAAACAGCCATTTCCTGTCTGTGAACATTGTTACATTGTGGCAGTTTGCCCAGAGTACCGCGGTACTCAGAGCTTCTTGTGGGAGGGGTTTCACCACAATATCAGTCATACAGCGTCCCCTGATGGTCTGTTTGTGAAATGCAATAGATTTGTCATGTAAAAGGGGGTATCAGCTACTGATTGGGATAAAGTTAAATTCTTGGTCGGAGTTTCTCTTTAATGAATAAAATTGCTAATTTTGTGCAATGTGAATTTAAAAATAGTTCAGTTAATGTTTTCCCATTTGTAAAGTCTTTCCCTTATCCTGATTTACATTCTTAATGTATCAATGTATTATAGATGGCAACTTATTTATTGCTGGAAAGCTGAAAAAAAAGCTGTGGACTCATGCAGTGTGCAGCACTTTGTGGATGCATAACATACTCGTGTAATGGCATCCTGCACAGTGATCATGGACGCTGTAATAGACTAAATCACCACCCAATGGGTTCAGTGGCATCCCCTTGATGACAGTCATTAAGCGATGCCTCTTCCTGCTCGCGACATCACGCGAATACATGACAAGAAGTAAGTGATCGCAATATTTTGCGCAGTCATCAGGGATCTTAACGATTCAATTTGCTGCGTCCGACAATTAACGATGCGTGATCGCAGCGGGTCACAACATCGTTTAACATGCTTATGTTATACGATGTTGCCCAATGTCGGGTAACTAAGCCGCAAGTATCGCCGGGTGGCTTTACAGTGTTCCATGTTTCCGCTTTGTCAATGGTGTCCTATAAATGACGCAATGAATGTGCATATGATGGGACATACTCATCAGAGAGGCTGGCTTTCATATTCATTTGGTGATTTTTTGTTGTTGTTGAATATATTTGTGCTCTACATTATATTGGAGACCACTGCAATGATGAGGGAGACAGTTCTTTATAACAATAGAATCTTCTGTTAGGTGGCACCTTGATTTTTGTATATTCTTGTTTACAAGTCACTAAAGGTAAAAGTGGCCTTAAAAATAGATTGCATGTCATGTTTGTGTACGTGCATATCTAAATAAATAGGTCTCACTGGCCCTTGGAAGCAAGGACTATCAGAAAAAGAGGCTTCCGGTGCAGAAAAGTAGGACAACCCTCTTGTACAACCATATAAATATACCACGTTGCTGAAAATGTATAGCACACTGATATAAAAAGAGGCACTGTTTTTGCAGGTGGCAGAAGAGAATCTGGTACCGTTCGTAAATTATGCCCATACCTAACATTTATTGTTGAGCTTGATTTACAAATTTAACCAAAGCAAATGATGTCTTCTCCCCACAGACATACACCAATAATGATTTGTGTGAATAAACAGTGATGTGGTTGTTCTTCCAAGTCGAATGTATGGTTTGATTGTAGAAGTCAAGTTCCTGATGATACAAAATGCATCTCTGTGTTAACAGCAGCCACAGTGAGGTTCTCAACTCTCGGCTTGAATATGAAAGGAAAGGCTTTCTTGAACGATTTCCGGAAGTTAGCCCCCATGAAAGCATACACAATCGGATTGACAGAGGAATTGGAATAACACATGCAGTGTGCAAAGATCTTCAGTTTGTAGGTTTCATAGCTGATCTGGAAACTGGAATCAAAGGCCTGGAACATAATAAAGAGCTGGATTGGCCCCCAGCAGATGGTGAAGAGTAGAACTATAACCACAACCATCTTGGATATCTTTGCTCGCACAGCCTCAGATCTCTCCGCTAAGAGCTGAACCTAAAGAAAGCAGAGCACATGGTAATGTGCATAGTCAGTTTCATTGTTTTGCATCTTTCAGCTATAACATGACTTGTCAACTTTGGGTATTTCATAGGGAGGAACTAGTTTTTTAACTTATTCATTGTTTTTTAGTTAAATATAGAAAAATAGCAGATGATTTTTAGTGGATCCATGATAGGTCAGCAGGATTCTTTTATGTTTTTTTATGTGTTTTACTTAGTACAATGCTATGTTAACACTAAAAAAACTATAAAACTAATAGCGTAAAGCAGTTCTACTACCCTTAAAGTGGAATTAAACCCAGCATTTCTTCTTTGCTCTAAAAGGTTATTTATAGCATATAATATACTAAACAACAAAAAGTTTAGAAAAAAGACTGGCACTAGATGCCAGCTGAGTAATCACTCACTGGCTGCACCGGATCCTGTACTCCATGCCAAACGTGAGTCTCAGAGAGTAATCAGTTCATACAAACAGAAGAGAAGATCGAGGCACTGTATATGAAAAAACAGAATACCTTTTAATCAAACCCCCATTGTGTACCCAGATGTCTGTTCACCGTTGATTAAAAGGTATTCTGTTTTTGCATATACAATGCCTCGATCTTCTCTTCTATTTGTATATAATATACTAACACAATTTTTTTTAGTAAAACAGCATTCAAAGGGATAAATCACAGGACTGACTTTTTCTCCTGCAGGGGCAGCAGCATCCAAAATGGTGATAACCTTATCTTGTATTTACATTCTTCACTTGATACAATTAAGTAAACATTCTCTGACTGTGCAGAAACTTCTGCTAATGAGTCCTGAACTGAAATACTGCTCAGCAATCATTACTGGGTGCATTTACAATAGAAATACAACAGTTATGAATAAAATGCACCAGCAGCTTTCAAAGTAAATAAGCTGGAGTTTGGAAACTTATAATTTCTAAATAAATAATAATACTTGTGCACAAAAGAAAATGTGATAATTGTCTGGGTTATAAAAAGTAGGAAAATGCATTTTTATTGAATATTTTGTCAGTTTAAAACCGCTTTAATAAGTGATCTATGCAAATATACAGTGCATAAGCTTGATTGGTTGGAAATAATGATCCAGTAGACACACTAGGGACCATATGCAATTAGCTTTTTCTCCTTAGTTTTCTCGTAGGTGATATTTTAACAATTGTCAATAAAATGCCTGTTAAACCACCAGCAAGCAGATAATACTCAAACTAATTTTGATAGTACTTTTTCACCTACTTGGTACGTTTTTAGTTGCAAACTGCTGAAAACTTATTTTAAATAGAAGATGAAAATTATCTCCTGGAGAAAATGCAGGAGAAAAACAAAATTGCGCATAGGCCTAGCTGTCAGTCTTTCTGTACTGACAGGCACTCTCTGAAACCAACAAGTGTACTTCTTCTAGGGTAGAGCAAATATAAGATTGTAAAGAGTTTATACTGTTCCAGTACCTAAACTACAATTCAATTACTTATTAGATAACTATTAAAAACTGCTACAAAGAATAAGTGTGGTTACAGTGCGCACTGGTTAAAAAATGCTTCAGATAAACCCTTCTAGCACTCTCCTGCAATTTATTTACATATTATTATATATATGATTAACGCTGCCTCTGTTCACAGACATTGTTAATGGTAACTGTTAGACAAACACCTCTATTCATTTCAGTAGACAAGCCATCTAACGCTAACAACACAGAGCCTTGGGGCAGGTGTGTGGTAAGTAAATAAACTACCTGTATATTCTAGATTGCTGCAAGCACTTCCTGAATCTTCAGGTGTCATCAAGTGTACCTATTTGAAAAGGGAATTTATGGGAGGGTGTAGTGGAACTATAAGGAACGTTTAGGATAAGAGTGTTTTGTAAATATAAATCCTGTAAAGCAGTTTTGGAAGCTGATATATAAACATTGTCAGAGTGTCATCTCTTTCTTCTTACAGTGTTTACAGTGTTGTAAGGGGTCGGAAACGTTCATAGCTTTTATTTACTGTCCTGACTAGAGAAGGTTGCCCTTATTTTCTCTCGCTGGACCTTCATGGAATTTGGGCCTTTCAAAATGAAAACTGGTATTCCAGGGCCAAACAAACAATTTGGGCGCAGGCGGCAAATGGGTAATTTGGGCGCCATCATAGGCACCAATGTTAAAATAGAGGGATACTGGCTATAGCTGAAAATTTGGGCGTGGGGGGCAGATTTGCGCTACATAGTATATATTTCTTTCTTGTTCTCTTTTTAATTATTAGAATCAAGAATCAATTGACGACAGAATGAAACAGTACATTGTGTACTGTTGATATATGTAGGAATATTGTACTCCTTGGAATCTCAGCTGCCGTTTCTGTACTACAGAACAAAGCTCTGCTGGTAGCATTTTGGTGCATTACTGCATGCTTTGAGTTGGAATACAGTTGAAGGGACAGCATTGCACAACATATCAATGTGTGTGAACGAATCCATCCAAGTATGGAATACAGGACAATAATGTCACTTCTAAAAGACTCAATAAATGGGGTCTTTGCATATTATTGTTCCGGCTTACCTGATAGTTGTTATCAATTGGCTCTACAACAGGCCTGCCCATTCTTTTCAGCATAAAAGCATAACATATACAGATTGTTAGCAGTGGTAACAGATACACCACTAGAAATGTGTATAGTATGAAAGCTTTTTGATGGATGGCAGTAGGGAAGGCTTCTGTGCAGTGTGTCTGTGGTCCATACCAGTATCCAGTACTTAGTTTCTGATACATTGCACAAGGAATGGATAATACAAAGGAACCTGCAAAGAAACACAACATCATGTTTAAATGTTAGTACTAACTATCATGTTTATATAATAGAAAGGTCCTCATGACATAACAGACGGTTAGGTACACATATAAAATTAAATTCAATTTTTTTGTGAAAAACCCAGTGCTTTTTGATAAGTAGCAAATAGTTAATCTTGATTGTTTTAAGATTTATTTGTATAGTCATCATCCTGATCATCAGAGAAGGGATGTTATGCCTGCAGGTTGCCAGATGTATCCTTTTAGGCGCCATGCACGAGTTATCTTATAGCAGATAAGACAGTGCAGCAGTGCTGAGGAGTATGCTTGGGATGCCATGTGGTCACGTGATCACACAATCACATCACTCATGATCACTGAATCAAATTACTTTTGGCTTTATAGGAATTACAAAAGTACTCTATCTTTTCTGCATTTCAACACTGCCCTCTATTGGGGAATACACAGTACTATATTCCCTCCTACTCTACCTACTACTAGGGATGAGCATTCGCATTTGGAACGGCGTTCAGAATTCTTTGCATCAGAACTTGAATCTTTACATGTGCAGACCGCAGCAGGGGGGATAATTCACCTTTGTTGCCCTCCTCTAGCCTCTGCACTCCATGTCACATTCCAGATCTCCGATACTTCTACTTTTACAGCCAAAAAAAGGACGTTTCGGAGAGCTGGAATGTGACGTGGAGCACACTGACCAGAGGAGGCAACAAGGTGAGTTAAACCCCTGCCGCAGTCTGCATATGTAAAGATTTTGCATTTTTGTCATGCAATTTTGCAACTGCGCAAAACTACAATATAATTTTGATTGTGATTTTTTTTTAACATGGAAGAAGAGCAAAAACAGAAATGTGAATGAACGGAAAAAAAATCCCAAATTTCAAGTAGCCCCTTGACTTTCATTAAATGTGCGGTGGTGCATGTTTCATGCAATGCAGCAATAAAAAAAAAGTGCAATTTTTGCACAGTTTGCATCCCGCCTAAGTGAGCTTCTTAGTACGGTAGCAAGGCAATATCATGAATAAGAAATTAAATTTAATTTACTAAAATAAATGGTCCTGGAGCACTTACAAGTTGCATGTCAGTAGTTAATTGGTGGTTAAAAGGTTAAAATATGGTCGATAAACTAAATGATTGCTATGTTTTTTATCCTAACTGACGCTGCTTCATTTAAAAAAAAAAAAACTGTTTGAAAAATTTGCAGTCCCTATATTTATAAAGCCTTTTCAAACTATATCAAATTGTTTTTGCCATTTTCATTGAAATGCATGCCATAAACAGCAATGAAGAAGAGAGAGGTTTTCACTTTTGTTGCAAGCCAACACTTTAAAGTACACTCAGTTACTGCCATATTTATTTCCTTTTAAGCAATAACAGTTGCCAATGCAATGGGAAATAAGGCACATTAAAGGGAATGAGTCCTAGGGGTTGGCATAGAGATATAGTGGATAAGCGGTTTGTGGACATTTTTTTAGGTTTACTGTGACATAATATGCAGAATTTGTCACTGTGGATTTCTTTTCTTTCAGTAGAATGTAGTTTTTTCTCATCCTCTAATGAGTAAAAGTCTAGAAATAGTTCCATCAATTTCTTAAAGGGAAGCTCCAAGGTGAAAAAGAAAACCCTTGGCAGCCGATATGTCCCTCGCTGCAGCTCCCTCCGCTCCCATTTAGTGGCCTGGGGTCCCCTCCGTTGGAAAGGTCGACCTTGCCAGGTCGGCATCTTCTGTGCCGCTGTGAGTGCGTGGCTACGCCGCTTGCGCTCACATGGCATGAAGCGTTCTACGCAGAACGCTCCAGACCACGTGAGCATGATCTTGAGTACCGTGGCTTGGATCTTCCCTTTAACCATTTCAGCCCGCAGGGATTTTTCACCTTATGCACCAGAGCAATTTTCACCTCCCATTCATTCGCTAATAACTTTATCACTAATTATCACAATTTATTGATCTATATCTTGTTTTTCTGCCACTAATTAGGCTTTCTTTGGGTGGTATATTTTGCTAAGAATAATTTTTTTATAAATGCATTTTAACAGGAATATTAAGAAAAAAATGGAAAAAATTTATTAATTCTCAGTTTTCAGCCATTATAGTTTTAAAATAATACATGCTACCATAATTAAAATCTATGTATTTTATTTGCCCGTTTGTCTCGGTTATTACACCATTTAAATTATGTCCCAATCACAATGTATGGTGCCGATATTTTATTTGGAAATAAAAGTGCATTTTTTTTTCATTTTTGCGTCCATTACTATTTACAAGCTTATAATTTAAAACTTGTGCGTAGTAAACCCCCTTCACATGCATATTTAAAAAGTTCAGACCCTTAGGTAACTATTTATGTTTTTTTTTTTAATTGTAATTTTTTTTTTCCATTATTGGGTAATTTTTTGGTGTTGGGAAATAAACAGTTAATTTTAAATGTTATAATGTGTGTAAATTGTCTTGAAAAATGTATGTAGATGTAGTTTTACTATTTGGCCACAAGATGGCCACATTGAGGTTTTTCTTTTTTAATGTCCTCCTCGCTTCCCGGAAGCATAAGGAGGACTGAAAACTTTTTTCAGAAAAACTGCGGTCTTTGATAAGATTTTTCTGCTGGGGACTTAGATCGGTGAACGGGAACCATGTTCCCTTTCACTGATCTCAGGGCTATGGGGAACATCACGGGGGCACAGGGGCGTGCTCACAATCGCGTGCGGGAAAGCACCGAAGCGCTCCACTGCAGCAGAGCAGGTGCCTGGACGTGATGATCATGTCCGGGTGGCTGAAATGGTTAAAGAATGTGTCCCTGGTTCAGTATATTTAGGGCAGTACAGCAGGAAGTGATTCTCCTCCTTGAGTGTCTTCTGCTGACAGTGTTGGCTTAGTCTATTCTCTAGTCACACACTGGAAACAAGTATGCAGCTAATCCAGTCAGACATGATTCAGAAGACCTGACCTGAAGGCTTGTTCAGGGTCTATGGCTAAATGTATGAGAAGCAGGGGATCAGCTGGACAGCCAGGAAATTTGCATTGTTCATTTCATTTATGTATTATGCACTTCTGCAGTTTATGCTAAGCAATGTTGTCCATTTGAGGGTTGTTGTTGTTGTTGTTAATCTTTGCCCAGGTAGTCTAACTCCTTAATGGTGGCACATGCCATTGCCAGAAGGTTTTCTCTTCCTCCTAGCATAGTCTCAAGGGCATGAAGGAGATTCCAGGAGACAGGCAGTTACTGTAGGAAAGCTAGAGAGGGCTGTAGAAGGTCCTTAACCTATCAGCAGGACATGCTCCTTTTGGCCAGCAGGAACAGGATGAGTACTGCCAGAGCCCTAGAAAATGATGTCCAGCAGGTAAGAATGTCTCTGTGCAAACAATCAGAAACAGACTTCATGAAGGTGGCTTGAGGGCCTGGCATCCTCTACTGAGCCTTTTGCTCACTACCCAGTGCCAGGGAGATCAGTTCAGTCATAGACTACCAGAATGGGCAGGTCCACCAATGGCACTCTGTGCTTTTCACAGATGAGAGTCAGTTTATTCTGAGCCAATGTGATGGATGTGAAAGGGTCTGGAGAAGCAATGGAAATGTTATGTTGCCTTTAACATCATTTAGCTTAACTAGTTTGGTGTTGGGTCAAGAAGAAGCATATCCATTGAGGGACGCATAGACCTCTACTGGATAGTCAATGGCACATCAACTGCCATTAGGTATTGAGATGAAATCTTTGGAAATCTTTGCAAATCTTTGCACCCTTTGTCACACCCTGCACTGGTACAGTATGTTCAGGTTTCCTTTTGGTGCATGACAATGTGAGAGTGTGCAGGCAGGAGTATTAGGGAATTGACACCGTTGACTAGACCCCATACTCCCCTGACTTAAATTCAAATTATGAACCAAACACCTCTAGGACATTATGTCTTGGTCTATCATCACCACCAGCTTTCAATTTAGACTGTCCAGAAACTCGGCAATGTCCTAGTCCAGATCTGGGAAGATATCTCCCAGGACACTATCCATTGGGCATGATTTACTAAGACAAATAGCATGCCTTATCAGAGATAACACACCTTATCAAAGTTAACACGCCTTATCAGAGTAGCATAGCGAGCGCTACAAACTTATGGCAATGACAAGAGCTCCACTCGTTCTGCCCTGAGCCCCTGCGGGTTCATAGTGCTCGCTATGCTACTTTCATAAGGCATGTTAACTGTGATAAGTAGAGATTGCTCGAACCTCCGATTTTAGGTCGCGAACCTCAAACGTGAACTTCCGCAAAAGTTCGGGTTCGCGCGAACTTCACGATCCGCATTAGACTTCAATGGGCAGGCGAACTTTCAAAACTTCAAACACTCATTCTGGCCACAAAAGTGATGGAAAAGATGTTTCAAGGGATCTAACACCTGGAGGGGGGCATGGCGGAGTGGGATACACGCCAAAAGTCCTGGGGAAAATTACAGATTTGACGCACAGCAGCGTTATAATCCCTAAAAGGCAGAAATCACATTGCATTGCTAAATTGGAGGCCTAAAATGCTTGAAAACATCTTGCGTGTGTATATATGGACACAAAGTATGCGGTGGAGCACACGCTGGATAGGGTGGCGTGCCAATACCTCAGTCCCTGTGCCTCCAGGGAACACAGATGCACACACCGAAGAAGGTCGGCACCGCCAGTAATGTAAATAGCTCTTTTAATAGAACATGGCAGCAATGACAGACGCTGTTTCGGGTTACAAACCCTTTCTCAAATTGCTCAAAAGCCAAACAACGTTGTTGTTGGTTGTTTGGCTTTTGAGCAATTTGAGAAAGGGTTTGTAACCCGAAACAGCGTCTGTCATTGCTGCCATGTTCTATTAAAAGAGCTATTTACATTACTGGCGGTGCCGACCTTCTTCGGTGTGTGTATATATGGACAAGCAGGTAGTGTAAGTAGTGTACTGCTTCACACTGACAGACCAAACGCACTGTGTAACGCACCGAAAATAGCTGTTTGTGTAGTGATGGTCGTGCTGGACTGCTGCGCACCATGGCGAGATTGCTCTTCCTCAGTGATGTCAGGTAATGTCTGACTGCCTTATCATCTTTTGATGGTTCTTTCTCTACCATTGTTAAAGTTTGCATCTATTTTTGTAAATTACTTTTTTCTGCTGGCTGTTCAGTACCTTCAACGAGAATCTGTTATGGAGGGCAAGTCTGGCATCCATTCAACTGTGTGATAAACTTTCTTTGGTACTTTCTCAGTACCATGGTGACCACGGGTATTGGGTCGGGAATCAAGGTTCAATTCTGGTCCAGAGTGGGAACCTGAGAAACGGCTACCACCACCACACATCCAAGGAAGGACCCAATGTGTGTAATGTACCTGCCCTGACCGTGCTTTGCAGACCAGTCATCTATGGTCAGATGGACCCTTGACCCATTGCTGTGTGCCAGAGATGACACCACTTGCCTTTCAACATCACGGTATAGTTTGGGTATCGCCTTTTTTGAGAAATAATTGCGGCCTGGTATCTTCAACTGTGGTGGCCCAATCGCCATACATTTTCGGAAGGCCTCAGAGTCCACCAGCTGGTATGGTAACAGCTGGTGAGCTAACAGTTCCACCAAGCCAGCTGTCAGACGCCGGGCAAGGGGGTGACTGGCACAGTGGCTTCTTCTGCTCAAAGATTTCCTTCACGGCACGGACACCTGGCTGTGCTGTGGGCAAAGGAGCAGATATGGCTACCACCACACATCCAAGGAAGGCAGCAGGCATGGCACGCAAGTCCCAACTTAGGGAGGTAGTGATGAAAAATAACAATACAGGAAGACTCTTTCGAGGCCCTGCTATATAATGATGAGGCGAATACACTTGAAATCCTTTAATGACAATCTGTTATGGAGGGCATACATTCAAGTGAAAGGTATGCACTAACTGCCAGGTATAATACAATGTGCAGTCACAGATGCAGTGAAAGGTATGCACTGACTGATATAATAATACAATGTGCAGTCACACAGATGCAGTGAAAGGTATACACTGACTGCTGGTATAATATAACGTGCAGTTACACAGATGCAGTGAAAGGTACTGACTGCTGGCATAATACAACGCGCAGCCACACAGATGCAGTGAAAGGTATGCAGTGACTGCAAACAGCTGTTTGTGTAGTGATGGCCATGCTGGACTGGTGCACACGATGGCGAGAGTGCAGGCGATGGAGGTTTTCAAGCCCATATGGTCGCGCTGAGGTAGCTCAATGACAAAACAACAGTGACTGTCCAGCTGATCAAATTTGTCTGTCCACAATGAAGCAATGACCTTATTATCCTGGGTCAGGTGTGCCCCCCAACACACTCATATAGTCAGCGGTCATTGCTTCATTGTGATACGCAAGCCCCTTCACCGCGGCAAGGTAACGATCATGAAGAGGAATTGACACATGTATACGCCTTTTGTTTTGCTGTTGCAGCCGCAGTGCAGCCAGAAAAATTAGGCAGGCATGTACGCACACCAGAAAAAATTGTTACTGTTTTTGTTAGCGGCCGCTGCTAGCAGCGGCCTTAGAAATTCAGGAATCCACCTGGAGTCCTGGACCCTGTTGGTGGTGGCGGAGAAGGCAGTCAAGCAGCCTGCAGGCAGAGATGCTGTGTGGGGACCGACTTAGTCTTGGGGCAGGCAGTCACACGGCGTGCAGGCAGAGATGCTGTGTGTGGGGACTGACTTGGTCTTCGGGCAGGCCTGACCGTGCTTTGCAGATCAGGCATTCGTGGTCAGTTGGACCCTTGACCCAACGCTGTGTGCCATAGTTGACACCACTTGCCTTTCAACATCATAGCACAGTTGGGTATTGCCTTTTTTGAGAAATAATTGTGGTCTGGTATCTTCCACTGCAGTGTGTGGCTTTGCTTTTGTGTGCTGCTTTTCATCAGGTGGTCATCCCATTGCAGTTTGTGCTTTGTCATCATGTGCCTTCGTAAGAAAGTTGTCCCTATGCGGGTCTTGGTCTTTCCACCGCTCAATTTTCGGTGGCAGAGAGTACAGATGGAATTGCTCTCATCTGAGGCAGACAAACAAAAAAATGTCCACACCGCTGAGCCCTGGGATGATGGCACTTGAGTGGCTGCCGACTGAGTGTTAAGTGGGGTGCCAGAATCAGTGCAGGAGGAGAAAGATATGTCACAGTTCCGTGCGGAAGCTGAGGAAGATGAGGTGTTCTGTGTTAAATAGTCAACCACGTCCTGACAATCTTGGGGGTTGATGGTATGTGCCTTCTGTACACTGTACTTTGGTCCAGGGCTGCACAAATTACAATAGCACCACCTCGAACAGACCTGCCGGTTGGCCTGCCTCTGGCTCTGCCTCTGCCTTTTGATTTTTCCATATTGGGGGGGGGGGGGGATGAAGTGAAAGGTATGCACTGACTTGACTAATACAATGTGCCGTGACACAGATGCAGTGAAAGGTATACACTGACTGCTGGTATGATACAATGTGCAGTCACACAGATGCAGTGAAAGATATCGACTGCTGGTATAATGCAATGTGCAGTCACACAGATCCAGTGAAAGGTATACACTGACTGCTGTATAATGATGAGACAAATACACTTGAAATCCTATAATGAGAATCTGTTATGGAGAGCCAGTCTGCCATCCATTTAAGTGAAAGGTATGCATTGACTGGTATAATGCAATGTGCAGCCACACAGGTGCAGTGAAAAGGTATGCACTGACTGCTGGTATATAAAACAGCGTGCTGTCACACAGATGCAGTGAAAGGTATGCAGTGACTGCTGGTGGAATAATGCAATGTGCAGTCACACAGATGCAGTGAAAAGGTATGCAGTGACTGCTGGTATAACAATGTGCAGTCACACAGGTGCAGTGAAAGGTATGCAGTGACTGTTGGTATAACAATGTGCAGTCACACAGGTGCAGTGAAAGGTATGCAGTGACTGCTAGTATAACAATGTGCAGTCACACAGGTGCAGTGAAAAGGTATGCAGTGACTGCTGGTATAACAATGTGCAGTCACACAGGTGCAGTGAAAGATATACAGTGACTGCTGGTATAACAATATAACAGACCTGCCGGGTGGCCTGCCTCTGCCTGTTTTGTACATATTGGAGGGGGATGAAATGAAAGGTATGCACTGACTTGACTAATACAATGTGCAATCACACAGGTACAGTGAAATGTATACACTGACTGCTGGTATAACAATGTGCAGTCACACAGGTGCAGTGAAAAGGTATGCCGTGACTGCTGGTATGGTATAACAATGTGTAGTCACACAGGTGTAGTAAAAGGTATGCAGTGACTGCTGGTATAACAATGTTACAGGTATGCACGGACTGGTATTACACAATACTATGTGCAGCTGTCACACACACAGGTACCGTGAACAGGTATGCAGTGACTGGTATATAATATAACACTGCGTGCTGTCACACAGGTGCACTGAACAGGTATGCAGTGACTGGTATTAATACAATGTGCAGCTGTCACACACACAGGTACAGTGAACAGGTATGCAGTGACTGGTATTACAAAAATGCAGCTGTCCCACACAGGTGCAGTGAAAGGTAGTCACTGAATTTGCTGGGCCTTGCACAGTATAGCAATTAGCAAGGGCCAGCTGCGACTGACAGGGCTGTATATGTAAGTGGGCCACACAAAAAAAAAACACATCAAAAGAACATTAGCTCTCAAAAGAGCTGTTTTGGGGTGCTTCTTAGCAATAAGTATCAGGAAGGAGCAAGCTAACAAGCCTAACAACAGCCTAACTAAGCTTTCCCTAATCTGTGCAGCAACCTCTCTCCCCTCTCTCACTACCTATGCAGCACACAAAGTGAGGAAATGGCCGACGCTGCTATTTTTTATTGGGGGGGG
This sequence comes from Hyperolius riggenbachi, assembly GCF_040937935.1. Taxonomy (NCBI): domain Eukaryota; kingdom Metazoa; phylum Chordata; class Amphibia; order Anura; family Hyperoliidae; genus Hyperolius; species Hyperolius riggenbachi. The sequence continues at coordinate 429,337,894 of NC_090646.1, forward strand.
GGGCTCCAGGAAGGAGTGTAGCCTGATTGGCTGCCCTGTGTCTTTGACCGGTCAAAGTTTAGCCTAATGATGTAGTATAGGGGGCGGGTCGAACTCGCATATAGTTCGTGGTTCACCACGAACGCGAACCACCGATGTTTGTGCGAATCGGTTCACCGGCAAACCGTCGGGGCCATCTCTATTGATAAGGCGTGCTATTTGTCTTAGTGAATCAAGCCTATTGTCTCATTAACATGAATACTAGCACAAGGGGGGATATAAACTTCTAAGTACAATTTTGATTTGATTGAATAACATTTCGGCAAAATTAACTAACCTGCTGCATCATTTTTCCAATTTAATTTTCAGGGTGTTTTTTTAATTCAACTCTGTAGGTTTATCATTTTTATTTCCTTCATATTTTCATCACAATGTCATTCCTAACATACTATCCAGTCCATATTAGTATAGATATCTAGCATTTTTGTCCTTTTATCTGATGTGTTTTCATCTGATGTGTTTTCAAAGTGTTCATCTTTTAAGTAGTATATTATTTTGATGCTGCCATCTGCTGATATTGGCTTGCCTTTTGAAAATCCCAAGTGCGGCTCTGAACACAAATCTCTGACTAAAAGTAGCAGGCTGACAGTTTTTAAAGGACTGCTTAGGCTAACCTTATAACGCTGAATCAATATGAAAGGGTCCTATATGGCTCTGAAATGTTGCTGTATGATGTTTATATTGCGATAAAGGTTGCACAGTAAGCTGGAATATGGTGGTGTGATATGAAAGACATGAAATGTGAATTTTGAGGTATAGCTATATAGAAGTATATTTTCAAGGAGTGTTGGAAACATATACCCATGGCATTTTTTTAAAATTACCGTATATATTTTATTACATTGTGAATGCAAAATACAAGGAAAAGAAAATAACCATGGCAGTTAGGCTACAGGTAGGCGCACCTTATGTCTTGCTTTTAACCTCCCTGGTAGTATGATTATTTCTGGATTTTAGGGTCTTTTCAGCACGTTTCAGACCCTAAAATCAGGGGAAAAAATCATACCGCCAGAATGCCTGCAGCAGCCCCAGCACTTACCTCCATGGAATCCAATGGTGCAATTTTCCCTCCGTCCTCTGGGTAGCGCTGTAACCCTGTAGTGAGATTGTGATTCAGAGCCTCCGAGGACAGGAAGGAGAATGGCTGCCAGGGTCTGGATCCCTTGGGAAGTGAGTAAAAACACCTGCTGCGTTCCATTGCTCTGCATTGAGCTGCCAGGGAGCTATTAACCTATTAACAGATTAGATACTAGATTAAATAAAACAATGGGCTGTAACTATATTCACAAAGCATTGGTAAAAACCAGGATTAGATTCCTGGTAATTCTATTTTTAATAACCCTCCAGGACAGATGAACATTGAGATAGGGCTCCGCCCCAGAACAGGAAACACCCAACGAGCTCTCTATAAATTTGTTACCCAGGTATCCCTACCTCAGTTGCACTCAATGACCTGAACCATGTAATGTAAGATACCTGAAATTCTCAACCCACATCAAAATTCCGTGATGCCTTAGGGGCAGGTAATAAGCCTGTCCTGGAGGGTTATTAAAAATAGAATTAACAGGAATCTAATCCTGTTTTTTTTCCTATAACCCTCCAGGACAGGTGAACATTGAGATGATGAACAAGAATCACCAACCTTAGGGCGGGACCACAGCCTGTAGAACCTTTCTCCCGGAAGATTGTTCTCTCTAAGCTTCTGATATAGATATTTTATCCATCTTGCGATTGAAGCTTTAGCCACCCTTTCTCCAATTTTTACTGCTGAGACGTTGATGAATAATGACCTTGATTTCCTAAACTCCTTCATTCTTTGCAGGTAAATCAATAAAAATCTTCTGACATAAATTTATGCCACTGTTTCTCCTTCGGGTTAGTGGCTTTACTACAAAATGAGGGCAATATAATCTCTTGCCCCCTACTGGATAACGTGTTGATACTTTCAGTGGAAATTCTGCCACCATCTTCAGTATCACTCTATCCTCGAATATCGAACATAATTGTTCCTCTATGTGCGCTAACTCACTAATTATTCTTTCAGAAGTTTGCGTAACTAAAAGATTGTTTTCATTGTTAAATTTCTTAACAATATTTTCAATATTTCTTCTCATGGTTCAAATGGATCCTCCAAGAGAATGTCTAAAACTAAAGATAAGTCCCATCTTGATCACAATTTCTTAATAATCAGTCTAGACCTCTCAACCAATTTTAAGAATCTAATTAACAATGGATCTACAGATAATCTCTCTTGTCCAGAAACACTGAGAGTGCTGCCACCTGTACTTTAATCGTACTTAGTGTTAATCCTTTATCTACTCCATCTTGTAGAAATTCCAGGATTGTTGCTAAATTGTTTAATTTAAAACCCATCCTATTCTTCCATAGACAAAATGTCTTCCAATATTTGGCATATATAGTTCTGGTAACCTTTTTCCTGCTGTTCAGAATTGTTTTAATCACTCTACTGGATAAACCTTTAGCCTTTAAAACATCCCCTTCAGATACCAGGCTGTGAGACGAAGGTTCTGGTTCTGGATCTGTATCGAATTTGCGTTCCTCTTGTGCTAACTACAGATCTCTGTGTAGTAGTGGCCATGGTTCTCTTGTCAGCATTTACAGTAGCAAAGGGTACCATGTCCTTTTTGGCCAATTTGGCGCTATGAGTATGAGAGAAATCCTTGATGATTTCAGTTTCTGCAATACTAAGGGAATTAATGGATAGTGGAAAACCATAAGCTCTTTCAAAGATCCAGTCCTGAGCTAGAGAATCTACTCCATAGGCTCCCATCGGATCTAGGGAAATGAACCTTTTGCACTGACTGTTCTTTAGATTGGCAAATAGGTCTATTTCTGGTTCTCTCCATTCTCTTGCTATAATCCTGAACACCTTTTGGATTGAGCATCAGTAGCAAAGGGTACCATGTCCTTTTTGGCCAATTTGGCGCTATGAGTATGAGAGAAATCCTTGATGATTTCAGTTTCTGCAATACTAAGGGAATTAATGGATAGTGGAAAACCATAAGCTCTTTCAAAGATCCAGTCCTGAGCTAGAGAATCTACTCCATAGGCTCCCATCGGATCTAGGGAAATGAACCTTTTGCACTGACTGTTCTTTAGATTGGCAAATAGGTCTATTTCTGGTTCTCTCCATTCTCTTGCTATAATCCTGAACACCTTTTGGATTGAGCATCAATTCGGAATTTGACATTCTTTGTCTGCTCAACAGATCTGCCATCTTGTTCAAAGTCCCTTTTAAATGGATCGCTGAAATTGAAAATAGGTTCCTTTCTGCCCAATCTAGAATTTTTAACGACAGTTCCAGTAATTTTTTGGATCTTGTCCCCCTCCTTGTCTCACTGGCGAATGAAGGGGGCTATTCTGCGTGTCTGGAACCCCCCCCCCCCCCCTGCACTGAGCTGTGTATTCAGCCAGGGAAGTCTGCATAATATAAACAGCCTCATTCTCCCTCCCTTCTTACTTCTGTCGCCTCCCTCCAGCTAATAGAATGAGAGAGGCAGCCGAGCCCACCCCCACAAGAAGCTGCAGCCTGCGTTAGTGAGAATGCTGATTCTCAAGTCCCCCGACTCTCCACAGCACAGAAGTGTCAGCTTAGCCAGGACTCAGACACCAGTCACTCTAGCCTGCCCTGTGCTGCAGTCTGCAGAAGCTGTGAGTATGTAACCTGGTATCTGGGAGGAACAGACCTTCTGGTGTTATCAACTCAGCTCTGCTAAAGGTAAATAAGTGCAGTAGATAAGAAAACACAAACAGTAACAAATCAGTGAAGCTGCAAACACTGCTACTATTTCATGATGCCTGTCAGAGCTTAAAGAGAACCTGTACTGAGTAAAAATATTTAAAATAAACACATGAGGTAACTTCAAATTAACATTACATAGTTACCTCACCATCAGTTCCTCTCAGAAGCTCACCATTTTCTTCTTACAGTGATCCCTTCCAGTTCTGACAACATTTTGTCAGAACTGAAATATACCAGTTGCTGTCAGTAAAATATCAGTTGCTGTTAGTTGTAGCTGAGAGGAAAACTGATGTACCAGGTAATGTCCATGTTTCCCTATGGCTCAAGTGGGCGATGTTACAGTTTAACTGTGTGCTGACCAGAAAGCTGTTATGGGTAATGGCCATTTTCAAAATGGAGGACGGAAAATTCCTTTGATCACAGTGAACAAACAGGACACGGGACAAGAGAAAGACACTGATGAGTAGACTACATGGAAGGTAAGTATGACTTGTGTATGCTTATTTTGACTTTTAATTTTCAGTTCAGGTTTTCTTTAAGCTTAGGCTATTTCCTGAATTTTAGCCTATAAATGTGTAAATGCCTTTTCCGTTATAAGTGCCCTGAAGTATGCCCTGAAACGCCTGTCTGTAGTGTAATGTAGGGCAGAAGAGGTTTACTTTATGTACATGATGCAATTAGAGGGCAGGCAAGCTGGTAAATATATACAGCATGATGCAGAGCTTGCCTGGACTCAGGGTATGTGGGCAATCATCTGTCTGGTCTCTCCCTATTGTTATAATAACTGCATATGTGGATAAGGTGTTAAACAAGATGAAAAGTTTTTGACAGTCCCTAGACTCCAGGAGGGCTTCTTTCTGACTTGTGTGAGAGACTGACAGGGACAGGAGTCCGATTACAGGCAAGTAGCCTGTCTGATGTGGGACTGCAATACAGATAAGTTCTCTGCTCATCTCAGGCTATTCTCAATTTCTCCACTCCTCTCTCTGGGCTAGTGCAACGCCAAAATGACAATAGCAATCACTAGCAATTTGTGAGTATGATTTTGTGAAGCGATTTTCAGAGAGATTTTTGAATGAATCGCTCAAAAACATGCTACATGCGGTATACGTGCGATTTTGAAAAAGTCACAACACTGCTGTGGGAACACTGTCATAGGGTAACATTAGCCAAGCGCTTTTCAAACCACTGTTGATTTGAAAAACGCTCAGAAGCTCTCTTGGTGTGCACCAGCTTCCCTCATTCACCTTTGTTTCCCTCTTCCCCTACTGCTGGGTGTGTCTTCTTGTCATACAGGAAAGCTAAATAAAAGTGCAATCCTGGTGAGGCAAATTATTATTATTTAGTATTTATATAGCGCCGCCATCTTCCGCAGTTGCATATATCCCTGCATCATATGACTATCGCTTGTGCTATGTGACACTATGGGCTTGATTCACAAAGCGGTGCTAACTGTTAGCACGCCTGTGAAAACCCCCTTAGCACGTCTAAACAAACTTTTCGCGCATAAAACTTTACGCGTGCAAAACTTTATGCGCATAAAACTTTACGCGCGTACTGCACAGAGCGCAGGGCGCTCCGCGCGAAGTACCCATTAAAGCCTATGGGACTGAGCACGCGTAAAACTTTACGCGCGTAAAACTTTGCGCGCGCAAAGTTAGCGCGTGATCTGATTGAGAAATCCAGTGCTAACCTACTTAGCACCCTGGTTAGCGCATCTAAAGAGTTTAGACGTGCTAAGTAGGTTAGCACCGCTTTGTGAATCAAGCCCAATGTGGCATATTCCACTGAATTGTCCAAACTAAGTCTATCTCCTGTTCCTCTCTCGGGGAGTTGTTCCAGTGCTGTTCCCCATTCAAATTTGCTGCTAGCAGAAGCCCTCAGAAACACTTGTGTCAATACTTCCAAAGATAGGCTGCTCCGTAATACGCCAGCGCACTTTTGTGCATGGGCAGTATGGAGCCACCTGTATTCAGAAGCACTCCAGGACATAAGTGCTTCTGGACCTTTCAGGAATCCCCCCCTTAAAAATCCTGCGTTTGCCCCTGTGTCTGTTAATATAAGAGGCTATGGTGATATTGTCTGATCAAATGTGAACATGATGACCTATAAGACTTTCTGCTGCCTAAAGTAACACTATGTCTACTGCTTTCAGTTCTCTGTAATTGGACGATTCTTGTTTTATCTGAATTGTTCAAGTTACCTATAGATATATACCGTCCACATGAGCGCCCCAACCTATTAGGCTTGCATCTATTGTTATTATATCTGTTATTGGAAGTCTCCAAAGCAGGGGCGCCTCTAGACTTTCTGTCACTCCAGGTAAGAAAACCTGTGGCGCCCCCCCCCCCCTCCCCAGCTGATCGGTGCGCTCCTCTTCAAGCATGAGCAGAGCCTTGCTGTACCCACATGAGCATGGCCGCGCTTGTGTAGTGTCTCAGAGCCGCTCATGCACAGGCGGATACGGCTTACTGCACAGGAATGGCTGTACTTGCGCAGGCGCTTTGCGGCTGCATTCATGCTTGAAGAGGAGCATGGCCCTAATCAGTTGGAGGGTACAGGCAAGTGGCAGGAAAAGACTGGCTCAGCACCCCCCTTTTCTGTCTGATGGGGTGAAGTTAGAGGCAGGGCCAGGGTCAGAGCCCTGCTTGTAAACGTAAGGGGGGAGAAATAGGTCCTCGCAGCACTGTACGAGATCGGGGTTCCCCGGCCTCTGATTGGCCGGGGAGCGCCGTCCTCTCATAGGCTGATACCTATGAGAGGCGGAGAGCAGGACGGATCGCCGTCCTGTTCCAATTCTGATGGTGGAGGAGAAAAAAACAAACAAACTGCAGCAGCGATCGGACACCTCCGGCGGCATGTCCCCTTAGGGGCAAAAAAAAAGGAGGCGAGTCCAATCGCTGGGCTCCTTACCTGGGCTGTGCAGGAGGCTGAAAAGCCTGCATAGCCCAGTGCAGCAAAAATGGCCTGGCCTTTGGGGGGGGGGGGGGGTCTAACACTGTGGTCATCAAGTGATTAAAAAGGCTACATATAATGCCTGGTACACACCATGCAATTTCCCATCAGATAAGACAGGTTGATTTGATTATTTCCGACAGGTTTGATCTGATTTCCAATCGATTTTTTGATCAATTTTCTATAGAAGTGATTGGAAACTTGATCAGAAAAATGATTAAAAATCTGATTATACCAGTCGGAAAATATCGATTTTGACCAGTCTATCTGACAGGAAATTGCATGGTGTGTACCAGGCACTATATGTCTCACATACCCCACCAGTACTTCACACTGGGAGCTGTCTGGTAACCCTATGTACCACAAGAAAAGAAAAGTTTAGAAAATAGCTGTAAAATATGCAAAATAAAGTATTAAAAACAAAATCAAAGGTATGTGTGCTTGTCTGCACTACAAGCAGTCCAACTACTGTATTTTCAAACAGAATATTCCAGGGAACTCTATTTAGCATCACAAATTTATCTTAGCATAGAGGGTATTGTTTGCTTAAGTTATATCAGCCTTATCTGGTACATAATGTGCACTGCTCTTCACAGGATCGTAAAGCATTCATCGGTCACAGGACCTCGAAGCAGACCTCTGGGCATTCCTTTTCTTTGTTTATGTTCACACTTTGCCATAAGGAAGTTTTCCTTTCAAGTTTGCTCTGCATCAACAGGACAGGGTGCAGTGACAATACAGCGGTGATGAATCGCCAGCATGAAACGCTGTATCACTTACTGCTTACTGGTCTTGCCACTGTCTCTGTTTAGATTCATTCAGCAAGTCAGAGCCCCTGCCAGCTGCACACTTCTAGCTGCTTCTCCCCACAGGCCATTCAGTCTCCAACTCCTAATCACTTCCCCACCTTGCCTCGGCTCTGCACTGCACTTCCTGTGATGTCACGCTCCTCCCCCGACACTCGTGCTAGAGCCTGCATTCCGTAGCTGTAAAAATCAATTTCCAGAGGGAAAAATAAGTTACAGTAGTGGTGGGCGGCGCCTTCTGGCTAACATCCGCCCCAAGCAGCTGCCTGTACTGCCTATTGGTATAGGCGCCCCTGCTCCAAAGTCTTCCTTCCTGCAGGTTTCTTCTCTCTCACCACCAGAATAGTGATTCCTTTGCTGAATCTGGAATTATTAATATTCTTTCTAGAGAATCCTGACTTTTGTCCCAATTTGCCAATAACCAGTTTTGAAGAATTCTCAAATGTGCCATTGCCCAAAACATCGCTGGTGCTATTGAAGTTAACAGGCCTATCACACTCATTAATTGGCATATTGAAATAGTCTCTGCTTCCTGGAAGTTGACTATTGTGGACTGTATCTTTGCAATTTTTTCTTCTGGTAGAATTAGTTTTTGAAGGGAAAACTTACAATGAAACCCAGAAAGTCGGGATTAGATTGGACTGATAATTTATCAACCAACCTGCATCTTCTAACTGTTCCATTATCCTTCTTATGTCTCTTTCTAATAGAACAGTTTTGTCTGCTATTACTAGCAGGTCGTCCAGTTATAGAATAATCGTGATCCCTTGTAGATGCAATCTCCCTACTAATTCTGCCATCACCTTAGTTAGAGTGACCAGATGTCCCTGATTGCCCGGGACGCGTCCCGGTTTCGGGGTCTGCTGTCCCAGGCTGCATGAGGTCCCGGGAAACATCCCGCTTTTAGCAGCAGGACGTCCCGGCCTCGGGACTCTGGTCACTCTATCTTCATGAACTGGCAGCGGCTTCTATAGACGCCGTGCCAGTTCATTGCCTGTAGCCCCGCTCCAGCCTCCTTACTCTTCCGTTGTTCCGACACCGGCAGGCGAGCAGGGCTATGGCAAGATGGCTGCCGAAGCCCTGTACTGGAGACTATTTGTGTCTCCAGTACAGGGCTTCGGGCGCCATCTTGCCGTAGCCCTGTCAGCGCTGGAGACTGCAGGAGGAAGATGGTCCCAGGAGCAGCGCGCCAGAGGCCGGAGACTTTTGCCAGGTGAGTAAATGCTTTCTTTTCCAGGTGAAATGTTTGCCCGCATTGCGTTTGTTTTGTACTGACATGTTTGCCCGCATTGCGTTTATTTTGTACTGACATGTTTGCCCACATTACGTTTATTTTATACTGACATGTTTGCCCGCATTGCGTTTATTTTGTACTGACATGTTTGCCCGCATTGTGTTTATTTTGTACTGACATGTTGGCCGCATTGCGTTTATTTTATACTGAAATGTTGGCCGCATTGCATTTATTTTGTACTGACATGTTTGCCCACATTGCGTTTATTTTGTACTGACATGTTTGCCCGCATTGCGTTTATTTTGTACTGACATGTTTGCCCGCATTGCGTTTATTTTGTACTGACATGTTTGCCCGCATTGCGTTTGTTTTGTACTGATGTTGGCCGCATTGCATTTATTTTGTACTGACATGTTTGCCCGCATTGCATTTATTTTGTACTGACATGTTGGCCACATTGCGTTTATTTTGTACTGACATGTTTGCCCACATTGCGTTTATTTTGCACTGACATGTTGCCCACATTGCGTTTATTTTGTACTGACATGTTCGCCCGCATTGCGTTTATTTTGTACTGACATGTTTGCCCGCATTGCGTTTATTTTGTACTGACATGTTTGCCCGCATTGTGTTTATTTTGTACTGACATGTTTGCCCGCATTGCGTTTATTTTGTACTGACATGTTTGCCCGCATTGCGTTTATTTTGTACTGACATGTGGGCCCGCATTGCGTTTATTTTGTACTGACATGTTTGCCCGCATTGCGTTTATTTTGTACTGACATGTTTGCCTGCATTGCGTTTATTTTGTACTGACATGTTTGCCCGCATTGCGTTTATTTTGTACTGACATGTTTGCCCGCATTGCGTTTATTTTGTACTGACATGTTGGCCGCATTGCGTTTATTTTGTACTGACATGTTGGCCCGCATTGCGTTTATTTTGTACTGACATGTTGCCTGCATTGCGTTTATTTTGTACTGACGTTGGCCACATTGCGTTTATTTTGTACTGACATGTTTGCCCGCATTGCGTTTATTTTGTACTGACATGTTTGCCCGCATTGCATTTATTTTGTACTGACATGTTGCCTGCATTGCATTTATTTTGTACTGACATGTTGGCCGCATTGCGTTTATTTTGTACTGACATGTTCGCCCGCATTGCGTTTATTTTGTACTGACATGTTGTCCATTGCGTTTATTTTCTGGTGTCTGGGGTAACTGTTACTGCATTTATTATTTAATGGTCATAGATGGCTATGTTTGCTGCTTTGTGGTTACGATATACGATTAGCATCACACAGTTTCTGCACACCCATGATGCAAAGTCTCAATTGACCACATCATGGCATAAACACTGCTTTCTTATGCCTCGCTGTTACATCATTACGTTAGCTCCACCCCGTACAATGTCATGGCCACACCCATTTTCACCGCAGCCCCCCCCACCCCGTCTTCGTCGCTGCACGCTCCTCAGTCCCCCCACTTTTCGACCCCCACTGTCCCCCCTGTCCTAGGTTGGACCCACAAAATTCAGGTCACTCTACCTTAGTGAATATCCTAAGGAAATCCTAAACCGGAGGCACGAGAATTGATAATGCTTGGTTCCACGACTTTCCTGAGTGCTGAACCTCTCTGGGACTTTTCATTTATGGGTACATGCCAATAAGCAGCTATTAAATCTATGTTTATCATGAAAACATCCACATTCAACAGATTTCTCATTAAAAACACTGTTTCAATTCAGAATTTTTCGTAAATAGAGAATGAGTTTAATGGTTTTAGATTCAGAATCATTCTGAATTTGCCTGTAGGCTTCTTTATCCGAAAAATCCTGGAATAAAAACCCTGATTCTTTTCTTGTGGCAGAACTTCTCTTATGACATTTCTGTCTAACATGTCCTGTAACAACTCTTGTAATGCTATTTTCTTTTCTTTTAATATTGGCATCAAAGTTTTTATAAATCTTAATGGAGGCTTTAATCTTGTAACAGTCTCTTATTAAATCCAGAATTAACTGATTTTTTGTTATCTTTTCCCATTCTGGATAAAATCGAGAATTTGTCCCCCACTTTTTACTTGGCATCATTGCTGTTTACTCTGGGACTCTGTTAATTTGTGCAACAGATTCCTAATTGTGTGTTTCCTGCCCTGGGAACAAGTGCCAGGATAATACAACAGAGGTAGGGATACAGGACAGAGGAAATGGTCCGCACTTATCAGATAGAAGCAACCTTTATTGAGGACATATCCCAATTAAAATTCGACAGGCATCATAGCTGACATGTTTCGGACTCAACTGTCCTTAATCATAGAGGTAGGGATACCAGGGTAACAAATTGATAGAGAACTCGTTGGGTGTTTCCAGTTCGAGGGGTGGAGCCCTGTCTCAATGTTTACCTGTCCTGGAAGGTTATAGGAAACATTTGTTTTTATTTAAGTAGTGTAACGTTGCACATATAGTGCAAATAGCGAAATGTGCATTATAGAAGAAACGTATAAACACCTGTAAAATTGCCTTGTACACAGCAATTTTACTACTGTTTAGTGAATATAGTCCATTAAGTTTTTTTATAAAGATCTATTAAAAACTAGGGCATGTTTGGTTGAAAAATTGTGTGAATAATTGGACAAGCTCATTCTTTTCCCAATCAATGTCAGCAAGAGCACAGGGGGTTGGGGTCGATGGCTTGTCAGGAGAGATACAGAGCAATGATTGTACTGCACCAAACCATAAAACCTATTGCAGCTGTGTATATTTTTGCTCAGCTGTTTTGGTATAAGGTATGTTCTAAAAATAAAATTAATATATGTCAACAATCTCTAGATGAAATAAAAAAAGGACATTTCTCAAGCCAGGCATAAACTGTATAAGTGTGTAGTAACATGTATCGCCACTAGATGGCAGTGAAAGAAGGCAGAAGAAATGACAGAGGAGTTCTCCTAGTAATGTCTTTAGAAGTCCAAACCAAGCGATTGCCGATCACTTGACTGCATGGCAGTTCAGTGTACTCCATCAAAGGAGTACAAAGAAAGGATTAAATATGTTTCTAGTACTGGAGAGGTGAGTTATCCAAAATGAGATAACACCTGGATGGAAGGGAAAGTGTTAAAGACAGACGATAAGTTTAATGAATTGTGGCTATTGTCTTTACTTTTAAAGTCAGCTGAGGCCAGGTGATAATTCCTCACACATAAGATTTATTATCATTGCATTCCCCTCTGTGAATCAACTTTGCACAAAATGATACCTTTAAATTAGGGATTAGCTTGTTAATTTAAGGATTGAATACTACGGGCTCTTCTGCGCTCCAAGGCCCGGAACTTCTGCGTCCCACGCCGGCGCTCTGACGTCATCGGACGTCCTCCGGGCTCTACTGCGCAGGCGCAGAACTACTGCGCATGCACAGTCTTGGAGCGCAGAAGAGCCCGACCTGGCAGCCGGCGTGGCCAGGTCGGGTCGGCCACCGAAGACCACCGGGAGCCTGCGGAGCGGCGGCGAGGGCACCTCCTGCCTGCCACGGGCTGGAGGAAGCCCCAGGTAAGTGGAAATTTATTTTTATTTTTTACCCACCCTCCCTGAACCTTTCCTTTAAGGCAACTTTCACACTTATCCCTGAAATTTCTGGTCATTTTTTTCACTCTTGCAATTCTGTACTTTCGATTTTTTTCAGCTACCAATCTTCTTGTTTGTTCACATTTTCATGCAATTTTTCAGAATGCAAATTTTCCTGTGCATATCAATAAAAGTTAGTTTGCATGCAAATGTATTTAATTTCAAAATTGGATGCAAGTTTCGCATAACAAATGTGATTTTTCTGCAGTTCCATAGACTTATATGCAAATTGCATATTCGTTGTTAAAAAAGCATGATGGACACATTTTTCCTGCAGAAAAATCGCATCTGAAAAATGTCACACAAGACTTACATTGGATTTGTGGTGAACGATAATTTGCAAAAATGCAAGTTGTATGCAAATTGTGTTATGGGGTGTACCTTAGGAATTGCATAAGGAAAATTGCTTAGTGAATATTAAATGATGTATCACCACCAAGGTGTTAACCAGTAAAATGGCTCAGAAAATCCTTATTTAAGACAGATTAGCTTGGTGAATAGTGGCCATAGCTGAAAAGATTTTTTGGGGAGGGCTATGACACCTCTGTGTAGAGTTGCCATGAGAAGTAAAACACTTTTTGTAGTATTCAGATTCCAGACTGGAAAGATTTTAAATAGTTTTAATTACTCTGCCCTGTCCTAGCAAGGAGATTGGCATTGAGTTCCAAGTAGGTTCAGTGGAAAGTGGAAACTTACTTTTCAACATGTATATTTTTTTATTTTTTCAACATGTATCAACATATATATATATATATAAACACACACACACAGTGGGATGCGAAGGTTTGGGCAACCTTGTTAATTGTCATGATTTTCCTGTATAAATCGTTGGTGGTTACGATAAAAAATGGCAGTTAAATATATCATTTAGGAGACACACACAGTGATATTTGAGACGTGAAATAAAGTTGATTGAATTTACAGAAAGTGCGCAACAATTGTTTAAATAAAATTAGGCAGGTGCATACATTTGGGCACTGTTGTCATTTGATTGATTCCAAGACCTTTAGAACTAATTATTGGAACTCAAAGTGGCTTGGTAAGCTCAGTAACCCCTGACCTACATACACAGGTGAATCCAATTATGAGAAAGAGTATTTAAGGGGGTCAATTGTAAGTTTCCCTCCTCTTTTAATTTTCTCTAAAGAGTAGCAACATGGGGGTCTCAAAACAACTCTCAAATGACCTGAAGACAAAGATTGTTCACCATCATGGTTTAGAGGAAGGATACAGAAAGCTGTCTCAGGGATTTCAGCTGTCTGTTTCCACAGTTATGAACATATTGAGGAAATGGAAGACCACAGGCTCAGATCAAGTTAAGGCTCGAAATGGCAGACCAAGAAAAATCTTGGATAAACAGAAGCGACGAATGGTGAGAACAGTTAGAGTGAACCCACAGACCAGCACCAAAGACCCACAACATCATCTTGCTGCAGACGGAGTCACTGTGCATGGTTCAACCATTCACCGCACTTTACACAAAAAGATGTATGTGAGAGTGATGCAGAGTAAGCCTTTTCTCCGCCCACAGTACAAACAGAGCCGCTTGAGGTACGCTAAAGCACATTTGGACAAGCCAGCTTCATTTTGGAATAAGGTGCTGTGGACTGATGAAACTAAAATTGAGTTATTTGGGCATAACAAGGGGCGTTATGCATGGAGGAAAAACAGCACAGCATTCCAAGAAAAACACCTGCCACCTACAGTAAAATATGGTGGTGGTTTTATCATGCTGTGGGGCTGTGTGGCCAGTGCAGGGACTGGGAATCTCGTCAAAGTTGAGGGAGGCATGGATTCCACTCAGTATCAGCAGATTCTGGAGACCAATGTCCAGGAATCAGTGACAAAGATGAAGCTGCGTTGGGGCTGGATCTTTCAACAAGACAATGACCCTAAACACTGCTCAAAATCCACTAAGACATTCATGCAGAGGAACAAGTACAATGTTCTGGAATGGCCATCTCAGGCCCCAGACCTGAATATAATTGAAAATCTTTGGTGTGAGTTAAAGAGAGCTGTTCATGCTCGGAAGCCATCAAACCTGAATGAACTAGAGATGTTTTGTAAAGAGGAATGGTCCAAAATACCTTCAACCAGAATCCAGATTCTCATTGGAACCTACAGGGAGCGTTTAGAGGCTGTAATTTATGCAAAAGGAGGATCTACTAAATATTGATTTCATTTCTTTTTTGTGGTGCCCAAATTTATGCACCTGCCTAATTTTGTTTAAACAATTATTGGACACTTTCTGTAAATCCAATAAACTTCATTTCACTTCTCAAATATCACTGTGTGTGTCTCTTATATGATACCAACAAATTATACAGGAAAATGATGACAATTAACAAGATTGCCCAAATGTTCGTATCCCACTGTATATACTGTATATATATTACAAAATAAAGAAATTGGAAATACTTCCATGCAAGGGTGAAGTCCGGTTGGTCCTATCCCATAGAGTCATATCAATCCATATCATATCATGCACTGATGAGGACTAATAAGTAACATGCATTACCGTAGCATCGGTCACGTGACTTGACTTGAGTACTGCGGATCGCGCTTATAGCATAACACGTGGTACTTGCTGACGGAAGTAAGGGTAAAACTGCAGTGCGCTGTGTGTGCACGGTAGTATCACCGTTATTTTGTGTATAAGGCCCCTAATGAGATAAACATGTGTATGTACCGGCCTACATAGAACTAGGCTGTGTACCTGTTTGTCTTTTTCTCACTATAAGATTTAAAATGCAAAGACTTTCGAATTGCATTTTCTCTACAGTTGGGCTGTAGTGTAACTCCTAATTCTAACTTATTTATTACATACTATAAAACTCTTGCATGACAGAGACAATTTAGGGAAAGGGGAATAGATAGAAAAAGGTTAATAGTTCAATATTATTAAACATCTATAACTGCCATAATTTAGGGGAGACAATGAAAACTTCAATCTAATATTTTTAACTTTTAAACAAACAACAAACTTGTGGCATTTCTGGAAATCCAACAGGGTTAGTACTGTAGGAAGATTTGTTTGTCTCATCAATTTATTTTCAGTTCAAGTTTGCTCTCAGAGCTAATTTTCTGTGCAGCATTTCTGTGCCATTACTTTATATTACATGGATTGATGTAGAAGTTGAAAAACAACTTGCATTTTTTATTTCTCTTGCTCTGTGCTTTTATATATTATGAAACTGTTTTCATAT
This sequence comes from Hyperolius riggenbachi, assembly GCF_040937935.1. Taxonomy (NCBI): domain Eukaryota; kingdom Metazoa; phylum Chordata; class Amphibia; order Anura; family Hyperoliidae; genus Hyperolius; species Hyperolius riggenbachi. The sequence continues at coordinate 429,353,515 of NC_090646.1, forward strand.
TGGTAATTACTTCATTGCTATTTAAAGCAAAGTGACTGTTTTGCTTGGGCAGACTTCAACAAGTTGGATGATTTATAAACGTCCATGCAATTTATCTGCACTGAAGTCAAAGTTAATGACAGTTCCAATTATCCAGCATGCTTTACATTACCACTTCAGTCCCACATAGAAAAAAAGCACGAAATTGGAAAAAAAATTATATATCTCCAAAACCCATTATTATGAAGTACACATTAGGATATAATTACACAAGGTCAGTAGTTGTATTTTCTTATGCAGCATAATGTACAGAGCGGAATATGCCAAATTAAGTTAAAACACATAGAATGTAAACATTATCTGCAAAACACTGTCCATTAACCAAGGTGTATTCATTTATACTATCTTCATGTGGTGTGATGGTGTGGTTAAATATAGGTTTACAAAATAATGTGTCAGGGCCAGTTCACATTCGCTTTAAAAACGTTTACATGCAATACATTTTTAAAGATTTGCTTAAATGCAGGAAGTGGATCCTAAGTTAAAAATACAATCTGCTTCCACTAGTAAAAAACACGTTTCGTACACTCATCCGTGTGCCGCGGAACGCGAGACAGTACACAGAGTCCCAACTTGACACACCCGGGTGGGGGGGGGGGCGGAAAAATGTGTCCAATCACTAGGCTAGTTGCCAATTTCGCCCTCATTCTTGTCGCCGCCACTCAGTCCCTTCTAACCAGCTTGGTGGCTGGGGGAACTCCATTGGGCTGCAAATGACCAATGGGAATCCTCAGCAAAAGGGAGAATTCTCATTGGTTTGTGTTGGACCAATAAAAATTATCCCTGTTGCTAGGGAGAATTGGCCTGCTGCAGCCTATGGAGAGCCCAGTGCTTCTGCTGACCTTCAGACTGTTGAAGGGACCGAGCGGCGGTGGTGGGACAGGTGAGCAGCGATGCGTATGGGCGGACATGATTGACGCATGCAGACGTGCAGATGTGTAATGGCCACAGTCAGGTATTTTGTTGCATGCGGAATGAACGGTATGCTTACTGCTTCCGTTCTGCATCCGCCCTTACTACAGTCATAGAAACTGTTTTTAATATGGACAGTTCTGCTTTTAATATGGCCAGCATAAAATATAACAGTTTATTACCTAATTGTATTTGTATTAGTTCAAAGGTATGTCTTACTGTAGGTGACTCCTGAGTCAATTAAAGTGGACCTGAACTCTTGCACAGGACACAAGGAAAACATAACAGTAATGCTTGCTGTATGTATTTAAAGAGTTAACCTGTGTAATTCCCCCTCATTTGTGTCTAATCACTAGTTGTAATTTGATCTCCCCCCTGGGTCACATGACTGCCTATGGGCTGCTTGCAGCCAGTCACACAGAGGACAAGGAAGCAGCGCATGCTCTGTCCACTTGCGCTCCCTGTAATGTTGTGCTCCTGTACTTATGTGCACAGCAGCCGAGGCTGGGTGTGTTTTAAGATTGCATACTTGACAAGTGGTGCTCACACATGAGCGTCATTTCTGAAGTATGCATGCCAAGAACGCTATTGGCTGCTGTGCATCCAGACAGGAGTGCAAAATTACAGGGAGTGGACAGAACATGCGCTGCTTCTTCATTGAATGGGGGGCAGAGCAGCAAAATGGAGGGGAGCCCATTTTAACCAGTGATCGCTTAGTCAGGGTGTTGGAGAGAATGGGGTGGGGGTGGTTGGTGACAGTGGGCCTTGGGTGCTAGAAAGTAAATCCGGCCCTTGGGTGCTAGAAAGTAAATCCGGCCCTGACTAAGATGTTAAAATATACTGTATATCTCTTAGCCATGAGCTGCCTTCAGGCGCCTATGGCACAGACACTCAATAGACATACTAAGCAGGCGTGGCCTTGTAGAAACAACTCAGGGATCGGTCCCTAGGAGGTAGGTACAAGATTTTTTTGAGACACATTCAAAAATTAAACACAGAAGGCAAGATCTCAGAATCAGACTGAAAGTTAGGCAAAGTTTCAGCAGAGGCAAATTGAATACCAGGAAATAGCTCAGCATAGCCAGCATGAATGCCTGGGGGACCACCGCAGTATAATATGAGAAATATTATAGGTTTTCTCGTAAACTGTTTAGGAAATTGACTTTCTGACTTATTTGGAATGCCTGTTCAAATGTCCTAGATTACTCCAAGAATCATTTATCAAATCTACACCTGTTTCTACCTGAGCTTCTCATATTGTGTCTCTGTCCAGGTCCTTTCTATCTCAGCACCAGTGATTGGTGCAAGCACCCCTAGGGTGTGGGAATTGAACATAGGTCTTCACCAGTGCACCCCACAAGGGATGATGGTCCATCACCCCTAGCAGGTGATGAACTACCTTGCTGCTAGTGCCCACCAGGTCACAACCCCTAGGGCTGCCCCACCAGTGATGAGAAGAACAGGAGGGGTGACCCCTGCAATGAGGAAAGAAGGGTGGACTAGAGGGACAGGCCAGACTGGCTGGACTGATCTGACAGGACAGGACAGGACTGACTGATGATCGGACTGACAAGTAAGAGGACTGCCTGAAGGCTGGACTGACAGGTGAAAGGACTGAATGAAGAATGGACTGACAGGTGACAGGATTGAATGAAGACTGGAACGACAGGACTGGCTGATACCAGAGACAGAAGGTTTGTTGGGCGCCTGCTGCTGCTGGACACAGGCACCTGCTGCTGCGCTATCTGGACTCTGACAGCAGGGGGGGTGGGAGGCTGGGGGAAGGCTTCCTCCAATTGCTGAACCAGGGACCGCTGCAACTCCCTCATTCGGCGCACAGGGTCTCCTCCTGCAGGCAGGAACTGAGCCAGCTTCCCCTTCAGCCGTGGGTCCAGCATCATGGTGATCCAGATGTCCTCCCGAGCATGCATCTGCTTGACCCCCGGGTCCCTGCGCAGGCACTGCAGCATGTGCACTGCCATGGGGAAGATGGACACCATCTCTGCTGACACATCATCGGCACCCCCAGAGCCGACAGTGCTGTCCTCCTCCTCATCGGACCCCTGAGCCTCCTCCTGCTCTCTCCACCCTGAACCACTGCAGCTGCACTTGGCTGTGCCCCCTCATTTTCAAGGTCAGGGACCTCCAACTCCTCCATCTCCAAGTCCTCCCCCTCCTCCTGCCGCACAGACTTGGACTGTGCAGGTGGCTGCTGTTCCTGCTGGATCAAGGCTGTCTCTTCCACTTCCAGCAGAGCAAAGAGGGCCTTGACCAGCATGCAAACCAGGGGCACCCACTCACACACCGACGCACGGTCCTGGCTGACCATGCTGGTGGCCTCCAGGAAGGGAGCCAGCACCAAGCACACCTGCTGCATTTTTCCCCAATCAGCACTAGGGATGATGTCCGGGAGGTGGGTGGTGCCGGTACTGGCCACGGTGGCATTGGCCAGGTACTGGTTGACAGCCTGCCTCTGTTCAACCAGACGCTCCAACATGATCCAGGGTGGAATTCCAGCGTGTTGGAATGTCTATGATCAGACGGTGCCGTGGCAGGTTCAGCTTGTCCTGCTCGCTTTGTAGGGACGCTGAGGCACCACCCGAGAGGGGGAAATGACCCACAGTTTTCCTTGCCTCTCTCAAAAGAGTGTCCATCCCCTGGTAGGTGCGCAGAAATTTCTGCACCACCAGGTTCAGAACGTAGGCCAGACTGGGGATGTGGATGAGGTTTCCCCGGTGGATGGCGGCAACCAGGTTGGCCCCATTGTCAGAGGCCACCTCTCTAAATCTCAGGCCTCTGGGGGTCAGTCAATTCTTCACCTGCTCCCTCAGGTAGTGAAGCATGTTGGCTGCCATCAGATTGTGCTTCCCCAGGCTGACCATCTCCAGCAGCGCTTGGCAGTGGCGGGCCTTCACGCTGCTGCTGAGGCAGGGTGTTTGGCGGCGGGTGTGCTGGAGGGTTGAACCGGATCATAGGAACCTGCTGCACTTCCCCTGACCCTGCTGCGGGGGGCACCACCCACTGGAATGCTGCTGTCCCCTCCTCACCCCCTTCCACCAAACTGACCCAGTGTGCGGTGAAGGACAGATAGTGGCCTGTCCCGAACCGGCTGCTCCCTGAGTTCATTGTCACATGGACCCGCTCACCCACCGCATGATCAAGCCCACGTTCCATGTTGGCCTTTACGAAGTGGTGCAGTGCTGGGATGGCCGTGCGTGAGAAGTAGTGCCGGCTGGGGATTGGCCAATCCGGCGCTGCACACTGCAGGAGCGCACGCATCTTGCTCCCCTCCTGCACAAACGAGTACGGGAGGAACTGGGAGGACATGGCCCGTGCAAACAAGCCGTTCAGCTGGCGGATGCGATGGCTGTTGGGAGGTTGAGCCCTGACCAGGAAGGACTCGCTCAGCAGGGTCTGGTGGCATTTCTTGCTTGCACGGGAAGCGGAGGAGGGAGCAGAGGAGACCACTAAGGACTGGCTGCCGGAACAGGCCTCAATGTCGGCAAGAGTGGCAGAGGGGGTTATGGTGCTCTCTGACCACTGCCAGTGCCAGCTTCCTTCAGCCTCTTGAACTCCTCATGCTCCACAAAATGTTTTTGGGCCAGATGGGTGATGAAGCTAGAGGTACTATAGCTGGAGGGGTTACAACCTCTGCTCAGCTTCACATGGCACACATTGCATGTGGCAAACTTGCTGTTCACTGTGGGCAGAGTAAAGAACTGCCAGATTGGGGATAAGAACTTTCCCCTGCGGCCTGAATGGGATGCTGCTGCTGCTGCTTTTCTCCCTGTGGTGGTTGGGGCCTGGGGTTGAGTGGTGCGGCTGGTGGTAGTGGCAGAAGATGAAGCAGCAGGCTGTGGGTTCCGCATTCCATGCCCACTGCTGCTCCTGCCAATGTCTGCAATGCTGATCCTCCGCGCCAGACCCACCGACGCGCCCTCCTCCTCAGAGTCAGAGCTGACATCTTCCTCCTGTGGATGGTAGTCACGGTCCTTCATATCATCATCATCATACTCCCCCTCCTCAAACAACTGCTGGGATGATGACCCCCAAACTCCTCTTCTGCTGACACATCATGCAAGGACCCCCCCCCCCAACAACCACCGTCACCATCTGTGACTCCTCCAAATAGCCCATTGTGCCCAGAATATCCTCTTCCTCAAAGTCTCTGGTAACAGCCCTGATTGCACTCGCGGTGCCTGGAGTAAAAAGCGCGCTCACTGAGGCTAGGCTGCCCGCTGGGGTCGACATGATGACCAACGAGTCCCCAGGCCCTGCTGGGCGGCTGCTGCTGCTCTTGCGAACAGGACTGGGGGTGGGGGTGAAGGTCTCTGTTGTAGAGCTGGTGGTGTCCTGCTCATCCACCATCAGCTCCATCACAGGCTCGGCGTCTTTCTCCTCCAATTAGCGCTACCGACCCTGCTGGAAAATGGCCGCTACACGCTGCTGCGCCTCTGCAGCGTGACTCTCCCAAACAGCTGGACGGCCAGTGGCTAGCGGCATAATGGACACTGATGCGGCAGAACTGCTAACGGTGGCGGCAATGCTGCTCCCTCTCCTCTTGACCTTGCTGCCCCTCCCCTGGCTACCAGTGCCAGCAGGCATAGTACTCAGAGGCGGGACAAGGTCCTCCAGCACCCAAGGCTGAGACACCAAAGTGCGCCCCTCCATCCCTGCCACCCCAGCCGTCACAAACTGATTGCTATTAGACTAAGAGGTGCCACAGGGCCCACAACCTCCCCAACACCTTAATATCTAGTTATCTGGCTTGCAGTCACTGCTATATATCCCCTTTTCTTATTTCTTTCTGCTTCAAACACAATTAGGAATGACAGCTGAATGAATTGTGCGCCCCCTCCTACACTGCGCCCTGAGGCTGGAGCCTCTCCAGCCTATGCCTCGGCCCGGCCCTGATAGTACTGTACATGTTATATGTGATGATGTCACCAGATGATGTGGGGTACTTGTACTTTATTAAAATCGGGGTTGGACTTTCAAGAAAATCAGCATGGAGTGACAGACAGCAGAGTAGAAGACAGTGCACACTAACTGTCTATCTGTCACACTGACAAGCAACCTGCAGCGAGTCCCTGTGGAATAGGCCTAGTCAGGTCTATGTCGCCGGTGCACAATCCCTCTGTGGGTCACCACTCCACACACGGTTCAATGTAGTAAATACAAAGGAGGCACTCAATTGGCTTCAAACTTGCGTTTTATCAAATCCCAGTAATTACTAGGATTTGATAAAACGCAAGTTTGAAGCCAATTGAGTGCCTCCTTCATATTTACTATATCTGTCACACTGACACTGCTCAGCACAGCAGCACTGCAGTAATCTGTAGTAAGCTAACACAGTACTACGCTAACAACTAACTAGCACTTCAGTACTAACTACACAATAACACAGTAATCCTATTTCCTAACCTATACTGTAGCTAAGGCTAATAGCAGGCCAGCAGCAGGCCTGGCCTGCGCACACACAGGACCTAACTAGCAGCTGCTGCAGCACAGAATCTGACTGATATAAAAAAAATAACACAAGCTAGCAAACTAAAAAACAATAAAATAATAGTGTAGTACAGGTGTTTACCACACAAACGATAGGTTTTTAACTGTAATACAGCACTTGCTTAGCCAACACCACTGGAGATGTTTCTCAGTGAGCAGTCGCAAGCAAGGACAAGATTCTCATCATGGCGTCCGCATTATATACAGGAGGGGCTGGCCAGGGTTCCTCTCTGTGATTGGTTGCTAGGGCTTCGGCTGGGAGCCCACTGATTGGCTCAATGATGTCATGGACGTCATCTCCATGGTTACACTATCCGGATTCGGATACCCGAAACTAAGTATCCGACCGGATTCCGGATACCTAATAGGTATCCGAGTTAGCTCGCATAGTGCATTCTGGATTTATCCAGCTATCCGGAATCCGAATCCGAGGTCGGATACCAAAAAAACATTCAGATATCCGGGTAGTTCGGGTATCTGGAATCTGGATGAGCACCACTGGTAAGTGGAAGGATCCCAAACTACACACCCTGGCATAGATGTAGCATCAGCTCAGGTGTTCTTTAAACAGTGACAATTTAGCACTCAGGGCAAGGCAAATAAGGACAGATCTTAAAATAAGTCAGCAGGAAGTTCTGAAGTTTTGAAACAGAATGATACGATTTATTGTCTAACTTAAAAGAAAAACAATGAGCCTTTGGCTAATGAGCCTATTCTGTATACTAACAATATGTTAGAGCACACAGCTATATACAGTGGAGCAGGAAATAATTATTTGACCCCTCACTGATTTTGTAAGTTTGTCCAATGACAAAGAAATGAAAAGTCTCAGAACAGTATCATTTCAATGGTAGGTTTATTTTAACAGTGGCAGATAGCACATCAAAAGGAAAATCGAAAAAATAACCTTAAATAAAAGATAGCAACTGATTTGCATTTCATTGAGTGAAATAAGTTTTTGAACCCTTAACAACCATTAAAAGTTCTGGCTCCCACAGAGTGGTTAGACACTTCTACTTAATTAGTCACCCTCATTAAGGACACCTGTCTTAACTAGTCACCTGTATAAAAGACACCTGTCCACAGAATCAATCAATCAAGCAGACTCCAAACTCTCCAACATGGGAAAGACCAAAGAGCTGTGCAAGGATGTCAGAGACAAAATTGTAGACCTGCACAAGGCTGGAATGGGCTACAAAACCATTAGCAAGAAGCTGGGAGAGAAGGTGACAACTGTTGGTGCGATTGTTCGAAAATGGAAGGAGCACAAAATGACCATCAATCGACCTCGCTCTGGGGCTCCACGCAAGATCTCACCTCGTGGGGTGTCAATGGTTCTGAGAAAGGTGAAAAGGCATCCTAGAACTACACGGGAGGAGTTAGTGAATGACCTCAAATTAGCAGGGACCACAGTCACCAAGAAAACCATTGGAAACACATTACACCGCAATGGATTAAAATCCTGCAGGGCTCGCAAGGTCCCCCTGCTCAAGAAGGCACATGTGCAGGCTCGTCTGAAATTTGCCAATGAACACCTGAATGATTCTGTGAGTGACTGGGAGAAGGTGCTGTGGTCTGATGAGACCAAAATAGAGCTCTTTGGCATTAACTCAACTCGCTGTGTTTGGAGGAAGAAAAATGCCTATGACCCCCAAAACACCGTCCCTACCGTCAAGCATGGGGGTGGAAACTTTTGCTTTAGGGGTGTTTTTCTGCTAAGGGCACAGGACAACTTAATCGCATTAACGGGAAAATGGACGGAGCCATGTATCGTGAAATCCTGAACGACAACCTCCTTCCCTCTGCCAGGAAACAGAAAATGGGTCGTGGATGGGTGTTCCAGCACGACAAAGACCCAAAACATACAGCAAAGGCAACAAAGGAGTGGCTCAAGAAGAAGCACATTAAGGTCATGGAGTGGCCTAGTCAGTCTCCGGACTTTAATCCAAACATAGAAAACCTATGGAGGGAGCTCAAGCTCAGAGTTGCACAGAGACAGCCTCGAAACCTTAGGGATTTAGAGATGATCTGCAAAGAGGAGTGGACCAACATTCCTCCTAAAATGTGTGCAAACTTGGTCATCAATTACAAGAAACGTTTGACCTCTGTGCTTGCAAACAAGGGTTTTTCCACTAAGTATTAAGTCTTTTATTGTTAGAGGGTTCAAAAACTTATTTCACTCAATGAAATGCAAATCAGTTGCTATCTTTTATTTAAGGTTATTTTTTCGATTTTCCTTTTGATGTGCTATCTGCCACTGTTAAAATAAACCTACCATTGAAATGATACTGTTCTGAGACTTTTCATTTCTTTGTCATTGGACAAACTTACAAAATCAGTGAAGGGTCAAATAATTATTTCCTCCACTGTATACATTCAGCATCAGAAGGAGATACATAGCTTGTTTTGCAAATATGAAAAAAATGGCATACAGTTGTCTTCCTGTTTCAAAACGTCCTGCTTTCACTGATAGCTAACACAACACAATGCTCTACTACTGCTAATAAAATGAGTCAAGAAAGAGTTAAACTGCAGCACAGAAAGAATGCTGATGTCATTCCCTAGATAAAACACAAGCAAACCATAAATTGAACAGGTCTTTAACAGTGGCTGACCAGTAATAAATCTGACAGCATAAAGGGGAGAGGAAACTTAGAAGAGCTGATAATGCCTGTCCATGAATGTTACTGTAACACCCTAGCACTTCTCACAGCAGCTTGTATGTCCCCACTCTGGCATTTAGACAGAACAAAACAAAAGCAGGAGAGATGATTTACTTAGACATGTGACCTCTTATCTCTTCAAGTCCTGCACCCTTCTGCTTTTTATCACCCAAGGCTATGGCCTTTGTGGCCTTCTCAGAAATCCATCCCTAATCTTTGTAAACACCTTTTCTATTAAGTGGGATGCATTGTGAATATATGTGACATTTCAGTTATTGAGAACTACCAAATACTTCTGATACTCATTGTAGCCTAAGAAAATGTCATGTGTGTTCCCTTCACACATCTCTTCCACTGGAGTATCTGAGCAGATGAGCAGAGTAAGCAGATAACATTATTAAACACTTAAAGTGGATCCGAGATGAAAAACTAACTATAACAAGTCACTTATATTCACTGGAGGTGCGCTGGATATATATAGATATAAGTTATCCCCATTCAATGCAGGTCATTTAATTACAATTATTGCACACTGGAGTTTCCAAATAAAAAAGGTTGTTTTATTTAACAATATTGCTATTTCAATTGTAAAGCCACTACATACACGTAAAAATCTCCTCATACACTCACACACTCGTACTAGGCATGTTGGTTCCCCTTTAAAAATATCTTGTTATAAAAATCTCCTTAAAAAAAAAAGGGAAAATTGTTGATGTTATTCCTCTATAAACGATAAAAATAATGTTAGAAATTGCACCTATATAGTAACTCTTCACAGCATAAATCTTGATGTAAAGAGAGTTCCACGGATATACAGAGTCACTATGTTCATATCCAAGTAAGATCAGAGTGATCACTCTTACCACTTCCGAGCACTATTTCTCCCAGGGTTTCCTCCTAATTGCGGCTTGGTGTGTTGTTCAGCTCTTAGTTACCTTCCTCACGGTCACATCAGCCGTGATTCCCGAGATGGCAACCTCACCAGTCCTCTCCAGCCGTAACTCAAGCTTCCGGCCTTCCAGCTCTAGGTGATGACGTCACTTCCCTTAGTGCGTCTCACCGTACATGTGGCTATTACTTCCTTGCGCTCCACCACTATCTTCCCTCTGCCGTCCGTGATATTGTATGGCAGTGACGAGGTGTCCGATGGTGTGGAAATAGCCAGCTCCTATGTATGTTAAATGGGGCGCCCCTCTATAACTACAGGTTAGCTTCAGATTAACATGTTTCAACGGCTAGCGGCCGTCTTCATCAGAATCTCTTACTTAATGCCGGCCGGTCGCCATCTTTATATGGGCAGGTAGTGTTACACCTGACTCCTCCCCCTCCTGGGAGTCTTGATCTTTATTCTGATGCTGTCACTTCCTCGATGTCAATCAAATCATTCCAATTCCATCTCCATAGAGGGATACTACACAGCATATATCCTCCTTCCTCTCCTCTCTCATCTTCCCTCAATCCCACTGGTAATATGCATTCGACTCATCAATAATAGTACAGGGTTATTGGGAGGAAAAAGATTAATAATAAAAGGGTAATAATAAAAAAGATAAAAAAACAAGAAAAAACATACTATGGGTGTTCAAAAGTAGTATTCAGTATTTTTTAGCCGAGGGAGCCAAAAGGGGGAGGGGAGGGGGAGGAAGAGGAGGGGGACGAGGGGGGGGCGGGGGCGGGGGAGGCGGATGGTAGCCGATAGTGTTGTAGGGTGTAAAACGGATAGAGAGAGAGGGATCTACAATCTAAGTGGGGTGGCATTGAGAGAAACTGAAAAGAGACTATTAGAGAAAGGCCTAAAATTTGCTCCTACAGGTAAACTTAATAAGTTTGAGACTTACATAGACATTAAAAAGTATATGAGGAAATTATGTTTGAAAAAATATTTCCAAAAAAATCCCTTAGCTCCCAGACAGTTGGATACGGTCTTTCAACATACAGGATTGAAGAATCCATCAAAATTTCACCCTGTTCACGAAACTAGTAGAGAGATGCATATATTTGAATATAATGTAGAAAGGGATCTGAAAAAGATCAGAACAGCACCCACACGTCTGGGGAATTTATCCAGGGAGGAAACCCAAGCACTGCAAGGCCTACAACAAAACAAAAATATTGTAATTCGACCAGCAGATAAGGGGGGGGGGGATTGTAATTCAAAGTGTAGATGATTATAAAAGGGAGGCATTTCGCTTACTTCATGATGTGAATACATACAGACAGTTGAGGATTGACCCAGGAACAAAATTCAAAGAGGAGTTAGAAAAATTGGCGAAGTCGGCCTATCAGGAAGGTGTGCTGAATAAAAAGGAATTTGAATATATTAACATAATGTATCCGAGAACTGCTATCTTCTATCACCTCCCAAAGCTGCATAAAGGTTTGGTGGATCCTCCAGGAAGGCCGATTGTATCTGGGGTTGGGTCACTTACATCCAACCTATCAAGGTATGTGGACACCTTTTTACAGAAGTATGTTAAGTCCACCCCAGCCTTCCTGGAGGACACCAGACATGTGTTGAACATTTTGGATGGGATAGCCTGGGAGGAGGGATGGATCCTGGCCACTTTGGATGTCTCATCACTCTATACAGCCATAAGGCATGAGGATGGTCTGAGAGCTATCACTCATTATTTGGATTTGGATGGAAATATGAGAGTAGAACAAAGGGCGTTTATTCTGGAATCTATACGATTCATATTGACACATAATCATTTTAGATTCGGAGATGACTTCTTTCTGCAGACGAGTGGGACGGCAATGGGGACCAGGTTCGCGCCCAGTTATGCTAATCTCTTCATGGCCCATTGGGAGCAGTCCCATGTTGACGGGCGTGGGGGGCTGGGCGCGGACCTGGTCCTCTGGAAAAGATTTATAGATGACGTCTTACTCGTCTGGAGAGGTACTGAAGAGTCTCTGAGAGAGTTTATTGTTGGGTTGAACCAGAATACGGTTAACCTAAAGTTTACCTCAGAAATTAGTAAAAAGAAGATCTGTTTTCTGGATTTGAATATATACGTGGAGAGCAATGGACTAAAAACATGTACATATACTAAACCCACCGATGTGAATAGTTATATTTTAGCCACCAGCTGCCACCTCCCTTTATGGCTGAACAATATCCCAAAAGGTCAGTTTATCCGTTTAAAAAGAAACTGTACAGAGGAATATGAATATAAGAAGGAAGTTAAAGACATATCAGCAAAATTTAGGGGAAAAGGGTATAAGGAAAAAACAATAGAAAAAGCCAGAGAGGAGGTGGAAGGAATAGACAGACGGGAATTGCTCATAAAAAGATTGGATATTAATCAAGAAGACCATACTTTCAAATTAAATCTAAGATATGGGCCACAAAGCAGAGTGGTGAAAAATATTATTAAAAAACATTGGCCAATATTGAGAGGTGACAAACTCTTAAATGGAATGTTGCCAATGGAACCTTCTATTATTTATAGAAAACCAAGCAATATAGGCCTGAAGGTAGCAATGGCAGCTGGTGACTATACCTCTGGACCCGACAGGAAGATTGGGGGGGAGGGATTTGTAAGATGTGGGAGGTGTAATAACTACAGGAGGACTAGGGGTTATGGTAAAATCACTGAGGTAGAGGGAGGAAGGGAGAGATATAGGATCAGAGACCTAATTACATGTGACACTAAGGGCGTAATTTATTGCCTAAGCTGTCCATGTAATAAAAGATATATAGGCCGTACGAAGAGATCCCTAGCAAGCAGAATAGGAGAACATTTAAACAATATAGTGAAAGGATGGGAAGGACACCCGCTTTCTAAACATTTTAAACATCAACATGATTGTAAGATAAGGGAGATCGTGTACTTTGGATTGGAGGTGGTACATAGAGACCCTAGAGGGGGGGATTTTATAGCTAGAATGTCTAGACAGGAGAGCAGATGGATCTTCAATCTAGACACTATTGCACCGAAGGGATTAAATGAGGAAATGGAACTTTTTGGTTTTATGTAATATAAGATGGGCTGTGATCTGAAGAGATATGGGCTGTATGTATATATGTATGTGTAGATGAGCATTCTGGTTCCCCCAAAAAAAGGCAGCTGGTCCCCTTGGGTGAAATGAAATGGAGTGAGGAGTGTGTATGTACAGATATACTTCTGTAGGTACCCATTTTTGAACACCCATAGTATGTTTTTTCTTGTTTTTTTATCTTTTTTATTATTACCCTTTTATTATTAATCTTTTTCCTCCCAATAACCCTGTACTATTATTGATGAGTCGAATGCATATTACCAGTGGGATTGAGGGAAGATGAGAGAGGAGAGGAAGGAGGATATATGCTGTGTAGTATCCCTCTATGGAGATGGAATTGGAATGATTTGATTGACATCGAGGAAGTGACAGCATCAGAATAAAGATCAAGACTCCCAGGAGGGGGAGGAGTCAGGTGTAACACTACCTGCCCATATAAAGATGGCGACCGGCCGGCATTAAGTAAGAGATTCTGATGAAGACGGCCGCTAGCCGTTGAAACATGTTAATCTGAAGCTAACCTGTAGTTATAGAGGGGCGCCCCATTTAACATACACAGGAGCTGGCTATTTCCACACCATCGGACACCTCGTCACTGCCATACAATATCACGGACGGCAGAGGGAAGATAGTGGTGGAGCGCAAGGAAGTAATAGCCACATGTACGGTGAGACGCACTAAGGGAAGTGACGTCATCACCTAGAGCTGGAAGGCCGGAAGCTTGAGTTACGGCTGGAGAGGACTGGTGAGGTTGCCATCTCGGGAATCACGGCTGATGTGACCGTGAGGAAGGTAACTAAGAGCTGAACAACACACCAAGCCGCAATTAGGAGGAAACCCTGGGAGAAATAGTGCTCGGAAGTGGTAAGAGTGATCACTCTGATCTTACTTGGATATGAACATAGTGACTCTGTATATCCGTGGAACTCTCTTTACATCAAGATTTATGCTGTGAAGAGTTACTATATAGGTGCAATTTCTAACATTATTTTTATCGTTTATAGAGGAATAACATCAACAATTTTCCCTTTTTTTTTTAAGGAGATTTTTATAACAAGATATTTTTAAAGGGGAACCAACATGCCTAGTACGAGTGTGTGAGTGTATGAGGAGATTTTTACGTGTATGTAGTGGCTTTACAATTGAAATAGCAATATTGTTAAATAAAACAACCTTTTTTATTTGGAAACTCCAGTGTGCAATAATTGTAATTAAATGACCTGCATTGAATGGGGATAACTTATATCTATATATATCCAGCGCACCTCCAGTGAATATAAACGTATAGATTGCCTTGTGTAAGGGTGGGGAAGAGGGAGAACCCCACCTTGGAGGGGAGCAGCAGGAAGCATTAGGCTATTATTTAGCAGCACATGGTACTGCTAGTTCCTTAGAATAAAATAACATAACATCAAATATCTCAAGCAGCGCCCCTCATAAAGTATATATCTGATTTTCTATAACAAGTCACTTGTCCAAATATCTTATCTAAAGTTTAGATAGTTTACACAGAAAATCTGGCTGCATACAGCTTCAACAGTTTATGATGATTTATTCCTGTGATACAATGAGAGCGGCCATGTTCTGTTTGTCATCATTACACAGGTAATCTGCAACTGCATCTCCACCCCTCAGCTGGTGAAAAATGCACTCCCCCCTCCCCTCTGCCCCTGAAATCTCTGGCTAGTAACCTCCTCTTCCTCCTGCCCAGACTGAGCTCCTATAAGCCCTTGCTACATGGGTCTGAGTGCCTTGGCATTTTGGAGAAGCTGTGGGCGAGGCTTGTTTAGTTTATAGGGAATTAGAGTATTAAAACAAAAAAAAAAGTATTTGGCTTGAGGAATGCCCTATAAACTATATGTAAGGAACAAAATTATGCAATGAATAAAAGTTCATCTCGGATCCACTTTAAGTCTATCTGGATGCCCAGATATGTCCTGATAGCCTGCACTGCTTCTCAGCCCTGGTGCATGCGATCGCACGCGCTACCCCCCCCCCCCATTATCCAGGAGATCATCGAATGAGAACACAGTTTCCATTTATCGATCTAAGTCCCCATATGAAAGACCGACACCGTCAACGAGGCGGTTCCATCTTTCACAAATCACCTGCTGTCCCGGCCACACATCACTTCTGCTTTGCGGAGAAATTTTCACATGCAGAAGTGAGCTGTGAGGGCATCTTGTGGCCAAGTAGTAAAATTACATCTGGAAATAAAAATTTCCAGATAATTACATTTTTTTTTAATTTTAAAATTGACCCCTTACCTCCCACACTCCCGATAGGTACACATAATTTTTTTTGTAAAAAAAATAAATAAAAAATATACAATAAAAAAATTACATAAATAGTTACCTTAGGGATTGAATTTTTTTATTATGTATATAGTAAAGTTTATTACTGTTATTTTTTAAATTATGGGCTTGTAATAAGTGATGAATGCAAAACTGAAAAAATGCACCTTTATTTCTAAATAAGAATCATCAGCGCCATACATTGTGATAGGGACATAATTTAAATAATGTAATAACCAGGACAAATGGGAAAATAAAATACATGGGTTTTAATTATGGTAGCATGTATTATTTTAAAACTATAATGGCCTAAAACTGAGAAATAATGAATTTTTTCCATTTTTTTCTTTATCTTCCTGTTAAAATGGATTTATAATAAAATAATTCTTAGCAAAATGTACCACCCAAAGAAAGCCTAAATGGTGGCGGAAAAAACCAAGATATAGATCATTTCATCGTGATAAGTAGTGATAAAGTTGTTGGAGAATGAATGGGAGGTGAAAGTTGCTGGGATGCATAAGGGGAAACAACACTGAAGTCTGAAGTGGTTAAGAGGAAGTAAAACACAAGCATTTAAAGAGAACAACAAGAAAACAAATAAAGCCTAAAGCTTAGCACGACAGCCAGGCAACTGGCATTGTTTATAAGGGAATGAAGTTTGCAGCTCCTGTATTCCTTTTACTTCAGGTTCCCTATAAAGCTCTGCCCACTAAGTGATTCTTTAAGTTGCCTCTCTTTACTTACATATGTATTTTATAAATATATATCCTGCATACATTCAAACAAATTAGGTACCAGCACATTACTTGTGGAATTATTATTACCTATCCAAATGCCCAAGCTGATTGCCATGGCTAAGCGGGGGGTGCGATGTCGAAGTGATTGCAGTGGGTATACTGTCACATAGCAACGGTCAACACTCATCGCTGTAAGAGTTATACAAGTTGCCTGTGCCGTCACCTTAAAGATAAAAAGAATGTTATTTAGCTGATAACAACACACTAATTTTATTATAAAGCTCAACTCCTGATTTTATGTGAAATAGGATCAGTTTTGCTTCATCCTTTGCATGCCCAGCATATAAGGTGGCTATTAATGATACAATCCCGCGGACAAACGATCATTTCAAATCACTGTTGTAATTAATCAGAAACAATTGCTTGTGCCCATTAACGGCTGAGAACCCGCTTACCAATTTGATCACATTGATGGGATTGATCCGAAAAACAGATCGATCCCATCAATTTGATCCAATTGGTTCTCGTGTTTATTTGCTTTAGCTGCTGATGTTTGGTTATGAATACAGTTGCTTCACTTGTTATCAACCAGTATTCCCAAGTCTTTTTCCAAGTCCTTACATTTGATACAAATGACCTTACATTTATCTGCATTCAATTTAATTTGCCATCTCACTGACCATATGGCCATGCTGTAAAGCGCTTCTTGTAAAATTTCACTATCCTGCTTAATGTTTATAATTCTGCATAATGTTGTACTATCTGCAAAGATGGCAACATTACTCTGCATTGCATCTGGATCATTAGTAAATACATTGAAAAATACTGGACCTAGTATTGATCCTTGCGGGACCCCACTGCTAACAGTTTCCCATATTGAATAGGATCCTCTTAACCTTCTGTTCCTTTACCAGTTCTCCATCTTCACACACACACATTTTCTCCTAGTCCCTGCATCCTCAGCTTCTGTGCCAGGCTATTGTGGAGAACAGTGGCAGAGTTTAAGTACACTACATCTATTGCTTTCTCAAGATCTAACTGTTATTAAACAAGTAGCAGCGCTAGACTTTTTGCATGAGTAAAATTCTAAAGTTAAAGTGAACCTAAACTGAGAAGAATATGGATGTTTCCTTTTCAAATAATACCAGTTGCCTGACTCTCCTGCTGATCCAGTGTCTCTAATACTTTCAGCCACAGCCCCTGAACAAGCATGCAGAACAGGTGCTCTGACTGAAGTCAGACTGGATTAGCTGCATACTTGTTTCAGGTGTGTGATTCAGCCTCCACTGCAGCTAAAGAGATCAGCTGGGCTGCCAGGCAACTGGTATTGTTTAAAAGGAAAACATCCATATCCCTCTCAGTTTAGGTTCCCTTTAAACAAAACAAAAAGAGTAAGGGCCGTTCTCACTAGGGCGATTAGCGGGTGATTCCCACTAATCGGCGAAGCGCTAGCGCTTTTTAAAGTGCTAGCGCAATTATAACTATATAGCAGTGATCTCACTGCTGCGATTGCCGCCGATCGTGGAACGTTCCGCGATTAACGGCAATCGCAAAACATGTTGCCTGCAGCATTTCGTCACGATTCTCGAACAATCGCGATACTGTGCTTAAACAAGCGCTGATCGCGAGAGTCGGGAATCTCTGGAGTGTACAGTGCTTTTACCACGCTAATTGCAGTAAAATAACCTGCGCAAAATGGTAGCGCTAAGCTTTGTAGCGCTACTTTGTAGTGAGAACGGGCCCTGCGAGGTTCATCCTCCAGAGACCTAAGTAGTCTAGTTTGAAAATCAGATTGCATGAAATCAGTAATTTGATGCAACAGTTTAAATTGTATGCCACTGTATCTTATACAGTTTTGATGTGATGCAACAATATAATATACACTTAATAGGAATGTACATAATAAATGGTTTCCATGGAAAAACTTTTGCCTACATTTTTTGTGTGTGTTTGCTGTGAATTATTCTCTCCACATTTTCTCATTTGCATAAAATTGTTGAATTGCAGTAGTGAGTTTAGTATTTCTACATACTGATTAAATCCAGGACAATTGGGCATGATTCGCAAAGCTTCTTCACCTGTTTTGCTCTGTTTTCACCTTATCTGTGTTACATTTTTAAACTTCCAAAGAGCAAAAATATAATATAATTAAGGTAAGAAAAGTAATGTTGAAATTAAGTTAATCAGAAACAACTTACTGTGAGTGATTATTTTGCTTGTAAATGCGCTGAAAGGTTATTTTTATCAATTAGGTGATAAATAAGAC